>NC_084745.1:9555138-9695138 GCF_033978785.1 Entelurus aequoreus
ATTACTGTAAATTAGGGCTGCAACAACTAATCAATTAAATTCGATTATAAAAATAGTTGCCGATTAATTTAGTCATCGATTCGTTGGATCTATGCTATGCGCATGTGCAGAGGCTTTTTAAAAAAAACAAAAAAAAAAACAATTTTTTTTTTTTTTTTAAATAAATCTTTATTTATAAACTGCAACATTTACAAACAGCTGAGAAACAATAATCAAAATAAGTCTGGTGCCAATATGCTGTTTTTTTCCAATAAAATACTGGAAAGGATAGAATTGTAGTTTGTCTCTTTTATCCGATTATTAATCGATGTAATAATCGACAGATTAATCGATTATCAAATTAATCGTTAGTTGCAGCCCTACTGTAAATTGAAAAAAAAAACTTTCAAAAAATTTGCATTAAAATTCTGTTGACTTAGCTGCCATATTTTTACTGTAAAATCTTGTTTTTAACGGTGTATTACTGTAAATGGAAAGACGGTAGATCTGTTTTTACGGTAGAAAAACTGGCAGCGAAGTTGCCAGAATAAAAAAAGAACTTGTACTGTTTTTCCATTTCCAATACAATGTTGTAAAAACCAGTGTCAATTTAACACAACAATTCTGGCAACCAAGCTGCCACCTTTTTCCGTATAACCCCCCCAAAAAAACAGTAGTACTGTTTTTCAATTTACCGTAAAATGTTGTAGAAAATAATACAAACGCTATATTTTACAGTAAAATTTTGTAAATGTAAGGTTTTTACTGTAAAATCGACAGTCTACTTAAAACAATTTATATAATTAATAATGAAATCCAGAGGCAAATTCATACATTATTCGCTGTTACAAGTGGCCCTCTGATGGCAGCCACGACTGCGATGTAGTCCTCAAAGAAAACCAGTTTGACATCCCTGGTCTAATATGAGAGAACCGGATTGCTGCAGGACCAGGTCACATGACCAGATTAGTTTATTTTTTTAATCACCTTCTCCAAGCAGGAAAAGCGGGGTTAGGTTTGGAGCACCCTAGTTTGTTGCGAAACAAAAAACATTTTGAGTGGTGGTGCACAAGGAATTTATGTAGTCACACTTTTGGTCGTTAAAGTCTGCTTGCATTGTGGACTTTGTGGTACAGGGACCCTCTAGATCAGATATATTCAACTAAATTGTTTTGGGGGCCACATTTCCAAAAGGCTAAGTACCAGGGGGCCGGACTTCTTCCTTGACTATTTGTCTTATTCTGTATATTCTACAGAACAAGCGTCTTCTACAGTAGACTTTTGGTCTTGGTCTATTCATTTTGTCAAGAGCGCTCTGCTGTTTTTAAGGACCTTCTGCAAAAAAACAAGTCAAAGATCATGGTTATGACAGCACTCTAGTGTTTTTCGGAATCTGCTGCAAGAAGTTTTTTTTAACTGCACTCACGAGCCACCAGTTGAATAGCTCAAATGATGAAAAAGAAAGGACCTAAGATGGAACCTTGAGGAACACCACTACTATAACTAATGCCATTGAACACATTAAGACACTACTGACTGCATTTAAAGTAAACAAGCTACAGCAGTCGTCAAATAGTAGCTGTCTCGGTGTCACGTGTAACATGCTTTATCAGTATCATGCTTCAAAAAGTTCTGGACTACAAACCGTGTGCTTTGCATCCATTAATCCTGAATTAGTCGATCAAAAATGTTTACTGGTCAACTTTGCCAAGATTACAACACCCTTGAGTTTGTTTCTGGAAGTAGGTACACACATTTGTTGCCAGAAGTCGGAAGTGTGCTGCTTTGGAAACGGAAAACCAGGGGAAACCACTTCCGGCAATGCATAAAATGACCAAAATACAGTAAATATTAAGCACATTACATATTTTTATGATGGTGTCTGTTACTACATTATATATATACTTGCAGTGTGTGTATTGTACATATTACATATTGTTATGAAGGTGTCTGTTACTATTTTATATATATACTTGTAATGTGTATATAAAACATATTACATATTGTTATGAAGGTGTCGGTTACTACTTTATACATATACTTGCAGTGTGTATATAAAACACATTACATATTGTTATGAAGGTGTCGGTTACTACTTTATACATATACTTGCAGTGTGTATATAAAACATATTACACATTGTTATGAAGGTGTCTGTTACTACATTATACATATACTTGCAGTGTGTATATTGTACATATTACATATTGTTATGAAGGTGTCTGTTACTACATTATACTGTATATATACTTGCAGTGTGTATATAAAACATATTGTTATGAAGGTTTATGTTACTACATTATATATATACTTACAGTGTGCATATTGTACATATTGTTATTAAGGTATCTGTTACTACAATATATACATACTTGCAGTGTGTATATTGTACATATTATATATTCTTATGAAGGTGTCTGCTACTACATTATATATATATACTTGCAGTGTGTATATTGTACATATTACATATTGTTATGAAGTTGTCTGTTACTACATTATATATATATATATATATATATATATATATATATATATATATATATATATATATATATATATATATATACTGTATATATATATATATACTTGCAGTGTGTATATAAAACACATTACATATTGTTATGAAGGTGTCTGTTACTACATTATATATATACTTGCAGTGTGTATATAAAACATTGTTATGAAGGTGTCTGTCACTACATTATATATGTACTTAGTGTGCATATAGTACAGGTATCTGTTACTACATTATATATATACTTGCAGTGTGTATATAAAACATATTACATATTGTTATGAAGGTGTCTGTTACTACATTATATATATACTTACAGTGTGCATATTGTACATATTGTTATTCAGATAGATAGATAGTACTTTAAGGTATCTGTTACTACATTATATATATACTTGCAGTGTGTATATTGTACATATTACATATTGTTATGAAGGTGTCTGTTACTACATTATATATATACTTGCAGTGTGTATATTGTACATATTACATATTGTTATGAAGGTGTCTGTTACTACATTATATACAGGTATATACTTGCAGTGTGTATATTGTACATATTACATATTGTTATGAAGGTGTCTGTTACTACATTATATATATATACCTGTATATACTTGCAGTGTGTATACAAACTGTTGATGAAGAATTTTGAAGTTATTTTAGAGGGCTTTGAAGGCTACAACGGTGACTCTCATTAGCCACATTTTCCCAAGCATTTGATCAATCAGTCAATCAATGTTTATTTATATAGCCCTAAATCACAAGTGTCTCAAAGGGCTGCACAAGCCACAACGACATCCTCGGTACAAAGCCCACATAAGGGCAAGGAAAACTCACCCCAGTGGGATGTCGATGGGAATGACTATGAGAAACCTTGTTTATAATCTCTAACCCCCCGCACCTCAAAAAAATAAATGTGTGTAGTTGTCTCTCAAAATGATTTTCAACAAAAGGCAAAATTCCAGAAGGAGAGCAGTTCCCTTTTTTTGGAGTGGAACTTATAAGACAGTTGTTGAGGATGGTTTAGTCTTGGCAGAGATCTACACAATGCTGAGTCACATTCCAGCTGCTACGGTTTGTTGGAGAAAGGATCCCTGGAAATCAAGCGAAACCACAGCGCGACGCCATTAGCCGACGACAGGTTGAACAGGCTTCCTCTACAATTGTCACGCACACACTGGGTAATAACCACACGCATGCACGGTTGTCATGGAGCCACCCCCGGTACCTGCTTTGTGCTGTACCAGTGTGACTAATGATGGCGTTCAGTCTGATACTTTCAACCCCCATTCTCCCGTCATGGTCCCCCGCATCCTGTCTACATCCTCCATCATACCTGGACATCCCAGGTGGACGACCTGCAGACTGCCAGTGCATGATGGATCCTGTAGTCCGGAGTGCGTCGCAGGCTCGGCGGCGACAACATGCTGGGCGTCGGGACCAAGCGCCGCCGGCTTTTGATCATTCCTGACACTTCTTCTTCTCCTCTCGCTTGATATTACTCAGACACATCTTCAACTCCCTCCCATCCCGCGTTCCCGCCTCCTTTCTCACCACTTCGGTCTTTATTTCAACACTTCTCTCTTGCTGCGTTAGTCACCCTGGCACGTGCGTTTTGGCCTTCTAGGGAATTCAAATCAGCAACACCAGGACATAAAACAATGTTTCAACTGCATGGACATTTAGCAGCAAAACTCATTGGTGTACTGTAGCAGACTGTGTGGATGCCCGCAGGTAACAATGATGACATTAGATAAGGGGGCAAACACATTTTACACTGTAGCAAGCTTGCAGGAATAGACTGGAAATACTGAGGACTTGAAGAATGTTGACATTTCTAATGAACGTGTGTGTGAGTCAGATCACAGATGGCGGATCAGAGCCGGAGCGACAGGATGCTCATGTCGCACCTCTTAATCACGGGATTAAAAGTGCAAAACCAGCACCTGCGCTCAGAACACACACACACACAAGCACTCACACACACTCTTGTATTTCTGACCTTCTTGAGACCTGTGAAAAATGCCTGCCTCTTTAGGACCACCCTTTCTAAATATATAAAGATTTGCATTTACAATATTAATAACATATACAAACTATGCAAATATGAAAAAGCTTGTTGTGAAAAATGAGTTGGAATTTCACAGGAAAAAGGTCACAATTTCACCGGAAAAACTTGGAATTTTGGCAGTTTTATAACAAGAGTCGTAATTTTAGTCAACGCAAGTCAAAGTTTTACAAGAAAAACTGAACATTTGTGCAGTTTTTTTGATAAAAGCTGGAATTTTACTCAATAACAGTCGCAATTTTACCAGAAAAGCTTAAAATGTTCGCAATTTTATGAAAAGAGTCGTAACTTTACTCGACAAAAGTCACAATTTAGTAAGAAATCTTTCAAATTTTGGCAATATTATAATAACAATCGGAATTTCACTTGCCAAAATTATGACTTAAATGTCACTATTTTAAACAACAAAAAAATGGCAATATTGTGACAAGTCAGAATTTTATAAGACGAATGTCACCATTTCGAAAAAAAAAGTAATAATTTTACATTAAAATAGTAATAATTTTACGAGAAAATACTGCAATATTACAGAAAAAGAAAGAATATGAGAAATTGTTCCCAATTTTATAAGAAAAAAAGTCGACACTTTGTGAGAAAAAGATTGCTTTCAGTAACTAATGAATTAATTTATTTTTTGTAATTGTTTTTTAATCTTCATTATTTGCTTCAAGTTATTACAGTATGCCTCTATATACACATTCATTGAATTTTTGTTATTTATTTTGGCCAAAGGAGGGCGCACTTCAAATTTTTACACACACTTGTTATTTCATATGTTGACCAGAAGGGGAGCACTTTTAAAACCGACACAGTCAATTTGAAAAATCCCTCCTTTTTGGCACCACCCAAATTTTGATAGATTTCACCACCAGGGGTGCAATTAAGACATTCTCTATTAGATGCAATGTTTTTCTGTATTGGGACCATGATTTATGTCCTAACTTGTTCACACCTCCTCATATGGAAGGTACTTTTCCTTGTTGATGTCTCAAGAAAGGTAGAAACACACACACACACACACACACACACACACACACACAAACACACACACACACGCACGTAATATGTACAATATACACACTGCTAGGATATATATAGAATGTAGTAACAGACACCATCAGTCCATCCATCCATTTTCTACCGCTTGTCCCGTTCAGGGACGCGGGGGGAGCTGGAGCCTATCTCAGCTGCATTCGGGCATAACAATATGTAATATGTTTTATATACACACTGCAAGTATATATATATAATGTAGTAAAAGACACCTTCATAACAATATGTAATATGTTTTATATACACACTTCAAGTATATATATGTAATGTAGTAACAGACACCTTCATAAAAATATGAAATATTGAAATATATTTTGGTCATTTTAAGCGTTGCCGGAGCTGTGTTTATTTCCGTTTCCATAGCAGCGCACTTCCGACTTCCGGCAACATATGTGTGTACCTACATCCGGAAACAAACCCAAATGTGTTCTAATCATGGCAGACTTGGTAACGGACAACGAAGACGACTATTTTTGGACAAAGGAGGATTCACAACCCTATCTTTTTGAGGCTGAATGTACGGAGGATGAACTGCTGCTTATAGAAGCGAGTACAAAAATAGAGTAGCTGCGTTCCCATTGCAGTTTTTCCACAAAATAAAAGAAATATTTCAAAAATTTCGATAAAGTACATTTGCGACTTGTAGGTGTTTCCATTAAAGGGTGTTTTGCGTCATGAGCCGTAATTCTCGTAAAATGTCATCCCGCGAAACTGCACTTTGAGGAAGATATTGCCGCCACTGCTGTTGCCGTGATGCCAATCGAAGACGAAGGCAGTGAGTGATCGCTCAAAGGAAAGGTCACAACATTGTTCATGTGGGTATCTCCGAGCCTGCGGGTCGGCCTCTATTGCGGTGAAGGGACCGGCGAGACGGTCTGGTGCGGCGGTTCTGCTTCGCTCGACAATGGACGACCAATCGGAAGCAAGACCAAGACAACCCATCTACACTAGTTATCTTGCATTGGCACCCCACCAAAAAAAGTATTTTCATCATGCTTTTGTGAAAAACTTCAACCACAATTATTCTCAACAAAAGTGAAAAAATATAATCTTGGAGAAAAATTTCACGTAAAACATTTGCATGCACGTACAACACTTCAAACCTTTAGTGTATCACTATGAGGGATTAAATTATGGAATGGATTAAGCAAAGAAGTCAAACAATGTACTGATATGATCCTGTTTAAGAGGCTGTTCAAGCTAAAAGTGCTAAAGTGCAAAGAAGAAGAATATTAATAAATGTTGTGAATTTATTGAAAATGAGATATTCATCTCATTATGTAAATCCTAACTGACTTAACTATTATAAGAGAATTGTTTCAATTTCTGTTTAGAAATCCATTCAGTGATGGAAATTGTGTTAGAAAATGAGAACAGGAAGTGAACATGTGTGTTAGAATTGGAAAAGGGGTAGGATTAAATATAAGCTTTGCTTCTTCCTACTTCATTGGGACATGTTGTAAAGCAGAGGTGTCAAATTCGTTTTCATTGAGGGGGACATTGCAGTTATGTCTGCCCTCAGAGGGCTGCTTGTAACAGTGAATATATATGTGTATAAATAAATATAAATATATACGTTTCGCCTCATATCACATAATTGCCTATGTATTTGTTTGTTATATGTTTTTTACTTGCGCTGTAAACATTTTTTTTTTAGATTTTACTGTAAAAATCTGGCAGCTCAGTCGCCAGAATTCTACCATAAAATGTGTGGTGTTTTTTATTTTGCATGTTACTGTGAATGGAATGGAAATAGTACCACTGTTTTTACGGTAAAATTCATGCAACTGAGCTGCCAATTTTTGGCCCTAAAATCATTGTTGTTGTTTTTTATAGTGTATTACTGAAAATGGAAAAACGATACCGAAGTTGTTTTACGTTAAAAAACTAAATAAATAAAAAATAAAAATAAAAAAAAGCCAGCTCATTCGCCAGAATTTTTATAAAACAATTGCAGTGTTTTTTTTACAGCATATTACTGTGAATGGAATGGAAATAGTGCCACTGTCTTTTTTCAACTGTAAAATTCATGCAACTGAGCTGCCAATTTTCAGCCGTAAAATGTACAGTTGTTGTTGTTTTTTATAGTGTATTACTGGAAATGGAAAAATGGTACCAAAGTTGTTTTACGGTTATAAAAAAAAAAAAAAAAAAAAAAAAAAAAAAAAGCAGCAAGTTCACCACAATTTTCCTAAAAAAATTCTTATGTTTTTTTTACAGCATATTACTGTGAATGGAATGGAAATAGTACCAGTCTTTTTTTTACTGTAAACTTCAAGCAACTGAGCCGAAAATTTTCGGCCGTAAAATCTACAGTTGTTGTTTTTTATAGTGTATTACTGGAAATGGAAAAACGGTACCAAAGTTGTTTTATGGTTATAAAAAAATAAATTTAAAAAAAGCCGCAAGTTCACCACAATTTTCCTAAAAGAATTCTTGTGTTTTTTTACAGCATATTACTGTGAATGGAATGGAAATAGTACCACTGTCTTTTTTTTACTGTAAACTTCAAGCAACTGAGCCGAAAATTTTCGGCCGTAAAATCTACAGTTGTTGTTTTTATAGTGTATTACTGAAAATGGAAAAACGGTACCAAAGTTGTTTTACGGTTATAAAAAAATAAAAAATAAAAAATAAAAAAAAGCAGCAAGTTCACCACAATTTTCCTAAAAAAAATCCTGTTTTTTACAGCATATTACTGTGAATGGAATGGAAATAGTACCACTGTCTTTTTTTTACTGTAAAATTCAAGCAACTGAGCTGCAAATTTTTGGCCATAAAATCTACAGTTGTTGTTTTGTATAGTGTATTACTGGAAATGGAAAAACGGTACCAAAGTTGTTTTACGGTTATAAAAAAAATAAAAATAAAATTTAAAAAAGCAGCTCTTTCGCCAGATTTTTCCTAAAAAAATTCCTGTGTTTTTTACAGCATATTACTGTGAATGGAATGGAAATAGTACCACTGTCTTTTTTTTTTTACTGTAAAATTCATGCAACTGAGTTGCCAATTTTTGGCTGCAAAATCTACAGTTGTAGTTGTTTTTATAATGTATTACTGGAAATGGAAAAACGGTACCAAAGTTGTTTTACGGTAAAAAAAAAAAGAAAAGAAAAAAGAAAGCACCTCATTCGCCATAATTTTCCCCCAAAAAATGCTGTGTTTTTTACAGCATATTACTGTGAATGGAATGGAAATAGTACCACTGTCTTTTTTTTTTACTGTAAAATTCAAGCAACTGAGCTGCAAAAATTTTTGCCGTAAAATTTAGTTGTTGTTTTCTATAGTGTATTACTGAAAATGGAAAAACGGTACCAAAGTTGTTTTACGGTTATAAAAAAAAGAAAAAAAACCAAAAAAAACAAAACAAGTTCACCACAATTTTTCTAAAAAAATTATTGTGTTTTTTACAGCTTATTACTGTGAATGGAATGGAAATAGTACCACTGTCTTTTTTTTACTGTAAAATTCAAGCAACTGAGCTGCAAATTTTTGGCCGTGAAATCTACAGTTGTTGTTTTTTATAGTGTATTACTGGAAATGGAAAAACGGTACCAAGGTTGTTTTACGGTTATAAAAAAAATAAAAATATAATTAAAAAAAGCAGCTAATTTGCCAGATTTTTCCTAAAAAAATTGCAGTGTTTTTTACAGCATATTACAGTGAATGGAATGGAAATAGTACCACTGTCTTTTTTTTTAACTGTAAAATTCATGCAACTGAGCTGACAATTTTTGGCCCTAAAATCTACGGTTGTTGTTCTTACAGTGTATTACTGAAAATGGAAAAGCGGTACCAAAGTTGCTTTATGGTAAAAAAAATAAAAAATTTTAATGGCAGCTCATTCGCCAGAATTTTCCCAAAAAATTGCAGTGTTTTTTTTGCATATTACTGTGAATGGAATGGAAATTGTACCACTGTTTTTTCTGTAAAATTCATGCAACTGAGTTGCCAATTTTTGGCTGCAAAATCTACAGTTGTAGTTGTTTTTATAATGTATTACCGGAAATGGAAATACGATACCAAAGTTGTTTTACGTTAAATTTAAAAAAGGCCACATTTTTCCTGAAAATTTGCAATGTTTTTTTACAGCATATTACTGTGAATAAGATAGAAAACAGTACCATTATTTTTACGGTAAACTTCATACAACGGAGCTGCCAATTTTTCGCTGCAAAATCTACAGTTGTTGTAGTTTTTTATTGTGTATTACTAAAAATGGGAAAAACGTACCCAAGTTGTTTTTACGGTTAAAAAAGGAAGCTCGGTGGCCAGAATTTTACTGTAAAATCTGTTGTCATTTTTACAGTGTACAATTTGATGAATACCTTGCTTTGAAATCATAAGTCAAGCAAATATTTATTTTGATTTTAACAAACAATGTTTTGGAATGTATGAGAATTAGGGATGTCCGATAATGGCTTTTTGCCGATATCCGATATTCCGATATTGTCCAACTCTTTAATTACCGATACCGATATCAACCGATACCGATACTGATATATACAGTTGTGGAATTAACACATTATTTTGCCTAATTTGGACAACCAGGTATGGTGAAGATAAGGTCCTTTTTTTTTTTTAATTAATAAAATAAAATAATATAAATAAATTAAAAACTTTTTCTTGATTAAAAAAGAAAGTAAAACAATATAAAATCAGTTACATAGAAACTAGTAATGAATGAAAATGAGTAAAATTAACTGTTAAAGGTTAGTACTATTAGTGGACCAGCAGCACGCACAATCATGTGTGCTTACGGACTGTATCCCTTGCAGACTGTATTGATATATATTGATATATAATGTAGGAACCACAATATTAATAACAGAAGGAAACAACCCTTTTGTGTGAATGAGTGTAAATGGGGGAGGGAGGTTTTTTGGGTTGGTGCACTAATTGTAAGTGTATCTTGTGTTTTTTATGTTGATTTAATAAAAAAACAACGAAAAAAAACAAACAAACAAAAAAAAACGATACTGATAATAAAAAAAACCGATACCGATAATTTCCGATATTACATTTTAAAGCATTTATCGGCCGATAATATCGGCCGGCCGATATTATCGGACATCTCTAATGAGAATATAATATTTTGTTGCATTATTAGATAATATTCATGTTTAAAAAATACACAACAGCCTACATTACAGGTATTTTTTAATGTCAAAATGAAAAGAACAAATACAAGTAGTGAGGAAATATAAAGTATTTATTAATTTAGCGGGCCATTTAAAATGGTGTGGCAGGCCAGATCTGGCCCCAGGGCCTTGAGTTTGACACTTATGTTGTAAAGAGAAATGAGAATATGTAAATTACATGATGTATCATATTGTAACTGTATACATGTTGGAAATCAACCAGAAGCATCACACTACATGGCGTGTATGTTGACAACTCACAGTCCAGCTGCGGGGTGCCGATCCCAGACAGCCAAACATCCCCCCCCTCCTCATGCGGCCCGCCGTCCCGGGGCTACCGTCCCTCCTGGGGGGCAACAGCGAGTGACGGAGCGCTTTCAGTCGAGCCCTCAGCGCCCGCAGGAGGCCGTCGAGGGCGCACAGGCACGGGGGCTTGGTGTCGACCGTCATGTCAAAACACGGCGCAGGCGGGAAGTGCGACTTGCTTGTGGCGAAGCTGTGACAGCGAGTGACTGCCGTGTGAGTCAGAGTGAGGGGATACCCGCAGTAAGAGCAGCTGTGTGTGTGTGTGTGTGTGTGTGGAGGGAGTGGGATTCCCCACACTGACCTCACTCCCCTCTTCCGCTGACCCACAGCTGTAACCTTCCATCCAAAGTTTCCATCAGGTGTCCTGGAGACCCCCTCCCAACACACACGCTGACCAATGACAGCAACCCACGACTACAAGAACCCCGCCGCCCCTCCCCTTCCTTTAATTCGGTACACAACTTTTACTGACAATTTCACTGTATTGCAACATCACTGGGGTTCTCAATGAAACGACCACACAATTTGGACCCGTCCAAAGCCTCCATGTCCAAATTCCCCCACCTGTGTCACATACACACACACACACACATGCACACTTTGCACAAAGCGAGTGCGGTGTGACATTTCTTTGGTTACCTCCACCTGTTGTCGCCCTCCGTGTGTGAGGACATTTCCAGTCACGCCATGGAGGGCAGCCACAACATGGACGGGAACAAAGAGCAAATAACAGAGAGACAAACCATAAGTCATACTTCTTCTTTTGGTCCCAAAATAAACACTGTACACACTATATAAAGGTTACGAAATAGTGGATTTTTTTAAACAATGTTTTAACAAGTAATAAACACCAAACGTGAAACAAGCATCATCTTCGTCAGGGAATCGAACTGCAGTGTGAAGGTAGCCTAAATTCCAATTTCCAGCATCTACACTAGATTTTGGACAATATATTTTAAAACAGACAATTTTGGAACATCTGACACTTATTTAAAGTTGATGAAAAATGCTATAATATGCAGCTTTAAATGGTAACTACACTTTTGGGGGAATTTTGCCTATAGTTTACAATCATTATGGGACTGATGCATATTTTTAATGCATTTTAACTATTAAACAAAAGTCCACTTACAATGGAGCCTAAGGTAGTCGCTCTATTCTGCCCTTAAAAACACCCAAACACTTCCATTAAGGTTTTATATACATGATGTAAGTACAGTGTTTCCCACACATTCATTTATTTGTGGCGGCCCGTCACGAAAGAATTACGTCCGCCACAAATAAATAAAAAAATAATAATGTTTTTTTTTTTTTTTGTCCTGTCCAGCTTCTCAGGCAAATCATATAGTTGATGTAGATGCCCATATAGAATGTTCAGATTTACTTTACAAAAGAGAAGTGTAGGATACTTCTCTTGTTGCCTTATTTGTATTTGACCACTACTGTTTTCTGTTTATTTGTTACTGACTGTGGCAGGACACCTCTGCCTCTGTTTCACTTTATGTTGCTGGTAAATAATATGGTTGTAGTAGTAGGCTAAAGTTAAATGATTTAGTATGCACTAATTAAAGGGGCAGAGCTTTAAGAGACATTTTAGCTTTTATATTTTATAAGATATATTTTTTGTAATAACCATAATTAATAAATATATTTCAGTGAATAACTTATTGTTCAAATCTGTATATAAATATGTACATAAAGTGTTGTAATTATATTGTAAAATGTATGGATGGATGGACGTTTAAAACAAAACTGTTATTATTAACTAGTAAGTATACATTTTTTGAGCCTTTTTAGAGAAAATCATATCATTGTAGCCCTGTGATGAGGTGGCGACTTGTCCAGGGTGTACCCCGCCTTCCGCCCGATTGTAGCTGAGATAGGCTCCAGCGCCCCCCGCGACCCCGAAGGGAATAAGCGGTAGAAAATGGATGGATGGGGCATATCATTGTAGTAAATTATGCAAATTACTCGATGATGTCATGGTGACCACGCCCATAGCCACGCCCCCACCACCACAGGTATCTTGGCAGTTTATGGGAAACACTGAAGTATATATGTAATGTAGTAACAGGCACATTTACATTAACATTTAATATTTACATATGTGGAGGGGGGCCGTGGTCTGCGGGCCTGCCGCGGAGCGGGGTGTTTAAGGACCGGCCTCGAAGCCAGCGGCAGGTGAGTAGATTGCCCAGCTGGGGTGGCTTATCTAATCACCTGTCGTCTGCGGTCCTCTCCAAGGTTTCTCATTGTCATCCCACTGGGTTGAGTTTTTCCTTGCCCTGATGTGGGATCTGAACCGAGGATGTCGTTGTGGCTTGTGCAGCCCTTTGAGATTTGTGATTTAGGGCTGTATAAATAAACATTGATTGATTGATTATTAGCAGCAGCCGGGCCGAGACACGTTGTTGGAGTTGGAGACAGAGAGAGAGACGCCCAGAGACAGAACAGAGACTTAAATATATATTGCTGGAAAGCAAACCATACTTGTGTATGACAAATAAAAGACTTGCTCCAACCTGTGTACCGGGCTCACGAAAGATCTGTCGGCACCAGGAGAACCCTCCCAGCAAAGCGACGTTCACAACGTATTTTAATCATTTTAAGCATATGTGGCACACTAATTTCAAAAACACATCACAACTTTTGCCTTTTTTTCAACAACATCACTGATTATTACTCACTGCAGACTTTGAGCGACAACAAACATAATACAACATCACTTACTGTACAAGGTCTGCTGTCATTAGGATGCCGACTGCTGGGATGTTCAAATATTCCCATTTAGATGAAGAATGACTATTCTTACTATATATTCAATACAAGGAAAGAAAAACAAAAGTTAAAAAAGGGAGATATGTTGTATATGTATGTAGGGATGATACTCGAAACCGGTTTTCCCGGTTGTTTGATAAGAAAAGAACCGAGTCCTCGGACTCGAATCCCTTTTTGAGAACCGGTACCCGTTATCGAGACCACTATAGTAAAGGAAAAGAGTTGATTCTTTATTCGAATCCCGTCCCGACCAGAAATGCTCCGTGGGACATCACAATAAATGACGTCACGTAGCTCAGTCATTAGGCGCAGATAGCGAAAGCAGGAAAACAATGGACGGGAAAAAGCGCTCCAAGGTGTAATAAAGTTCAAAACAAAAGCTATAATCCATCGAATAACTTTACTGAGAGATTTTAGCAGGGTAAAACACATGACGAACACTTTTACGACCAACCGGAAACATAGCAACCAGGCTAGCAACGCACCTCCTTTACGGCAGCTGTCGCAACGTTCTTAAAACAACCGCAGCACATACATATATATATACACAACATATCTCCCTTTTTTAACTTTTGTTTTTCTTTCTTGTAAACAAAACAAAATCACACTGTAGATGTGTTGTCTGTCTAATTATAAATAATGCAGACGAGGCGTGTTGGCTGAGTTCTTGACGTTTACTTTCACAGCGTGGCAACATGCAACACTTTTCGGGGCTACCGCGCATGCTCGTAACTCCCGTTGCATGCTGGGTAGTGTAGTTGTTATATTCTCTAGCTCATAACATTTTTCCCCCATAAAGAAATAATGTTAACTCAATAAAGTGTATTTGTTTTTTTAGCTTTAACTTTTCATTTTTTAGCATTGTAACCACATTTGCAAACAACTTTTCTCTTCATAGAATTTTCTTTCAATAAAGAAATAAAGTGCAAAAATGTCAAAGCATCATAACAAACAGTTATGTCAAATAGCAGCAGAAGTGCACTTTTTGGAGAGCTGTATTATTTTCAGTTTTGTGCCCAAGGGACTGATTTTATTTAACACTATATTATTATTTATACACCTATAGTGATCACAGAGACAGGTTGTTTTTGTGTTACTGTATATATTTGTTTTTCTGAAAAATCCCACTTAATATACTTTGGGTAACAACAGTCAATATTTATTTATTTTATTTTATTTTTTTAGGTGGGTAACAGTCAATATTTATTTATTTATTAGATTTTATTTTTTTATTATATAATAAAAGTGAGCTTTTGTTAAACCAAATATTGTGTGTTTTTTTCCATATACAACAACCTATCTGGACTCGATAAGAGAATCGATAAGGAATCGGTTCGATAAGAGGATTCGATAATAGGCTCGAACTCGATAATTCCTTATCAAACATCATCCCTATATATATGTAAGTGCTGCGGTTGTTTTAAGAACGTTGCGACAGCTGCCGTAAAGGAGGTGCGTTGCTATGTTTCCGGTTGGTCGTAAAAGTGTTCGTCATGTGTTTTACCCTGCTAAAATCTCTCAGTAAAGTTATTCGATGGATTATAGCTTTTGTTTTGAACTTTATTACACCTCGGAGCGCTTTTTCCCGTCCATTGTTTTCCTGCTTTCCTTATCTGCGCCTAATGACTGAGCTACGTGATGTCCCACGGAGCATTTCTGGTCGGGACGGGATTCGAACAAAGAATCAACTCTTTTCCTTTACTATAGTGGTCTCGATAACGGGTACCGGTTCTCAAAAAGGGATTCGAGTCCGAGGACTCGGTTCGTTTCTAATCAAACAACCGGGAAAACCGGTTTCGAGTATCATCCCTACTCGTCCGTCTACTATCCAGATCAGAGACATTATTTATGATCTAGAATAAAGTTAGACGAACAAGGAAGCAGCTGATCATGTCATATCAGTCGATCATGTCAACATTGGCACTCAAGCTCGTGATCATGGCGCCGCTATAAATAGTCGGTCTGCGTTAGCGCTTATATTAACAATACCACTAATATTTGGTTAAAATTCAAGTCACGAAATGTAAATAGAGTATTGCTGGCGGTTTTTGAATCGTTATTTTTCTGATTATATGGGCGGATCAGTGGAGCTCCCATTGGCTGCACTGTAAGCGGACTTTTATTTAAGAGTTAGAGTGATTGCCAGATTTATTTTCCCATGGCACAAAATAACACGGTTCAACAGCTAACTTCCTGAGCCTAAATGAAGACAAAACAGAAGTTATGTTGTTCGGTCCAAGTCGCTCTCCCTCCCCCAACGTTGACCTCGGCACTCTGACCCCGTATCTCAGCGACTGTGTCACAAACCTGGGGGTAAAGTTCGACTCGGATTTTAAATTCGAAAAACAAATCAGCAGCTGGGTTGTCTGCGTTAGCGCTTATAATAACAACATTGCTAATACTTGGTTAATATTCAGGTCGCAAAATGTACATTGAGTATTGTTGGCTGTTTTTGATTGTTTTTTTTAGAGGGTTTTATGAGTGGAATAGTGCATTCTCATTATCTGCATTCTTAGCCACCTCGTACTTGCTGTATTTTACAAATTAGAATGCATTAAAAAAAAAGAAAAACCTGTGTTCTTGTCCCACATCGAGATTTTGAATGATAATGATAAGCACTTTTTTTTTTTCTTTTTTTTTTTAAAGTGCAGTTCTCCTTTAAACAAAACAACCAGACATTGTTACTAGAAAGTTCTCCTTGACACACAGGGGAACTACACTAACTTACAAGTCAATGTCATAGAAGTGTGTGTGCGTGTGTGTGTGTGTGTGTGTGTGCCAAGGCTTTGCATAGCATCAGAGATCGAGCGGCCCGGGATTCCATTCCACACAATCTGCAGCCCCTAATCCTGTTACGCAATCAAATTAACAGGCTGGATGGCCACCATGCACACACACACACGCACACACACGCACGCACACACACAGGATTTCCAGGTTAGAGGCTGAAAGTGCATTTCCGCTCACTTGAAGCCTGTAGCTCAGATAACATGCTGGAAAACGCGGACACACACACACACACACACACACACACACACACACACACACACACACACACACACACACACACACACACACACACACACACACACACACACACACACACACACACACACACACAGGTTAACATTTGGAATGGGGACCAAGTTTTTGATCCTCACTTGTGGGCACCACCCTTTCTACAGGTTGTGGAGGCATAAAAAAAATGGTGTAAAATGGCCACTGCCCAGTTAGCTCATACACGTCTTTAAATCTCTGGATTGATGAAGTAATGTGCTGATCATTCTTACTGGGGACCCTGGGGAAAAAGAGTTAATATGGTTCATGGGGGCCAAATTTAAATAATTTTGCATAATTCTTAATAATTAATTATTAATGCCAGGATAACAAATGTTTCACTTTTCACTTAGGCATCTTGAGAATGGATCTGACTATCATTTAAAAAGGTTTCCCATTAGGGGACCTGTTTTTTTGTCCCCATACCGTCAGAGGTCCCCTAAAGGTGACTGTGTAAACAGAGCGATGTCCCCATTAAGTAAGCATTGCCAGAACACACACACACACCTGTCAAGCCGAGAGAGAGAGAGAGAGAGAGAGAGGGCTCAGCAATAGCAATACTTCTGTGGAAGTATTTCGAGTGACGAGTTGCGACCACGCACTTTGCTTTGTGGCTGTGCCACCTACTGCGTCAGCAGCAAAGAAACGACGGCGAGAGTGGAGGAAAAAGATGAAGGGAGAAAAGTGGAGTGTGAGAGCGAAGGAGAGGATGAGAGCATGAAACATTGATGGGCACGAGCAGTCAGGCCGTCATCATTTATTCAGGAGCTGGCAAAAACCAGACACTCAATCAGTGCGACGTGCACGTAACGCGCGTGCACGTGCACGGAGGACGCGTTGGTGGAAGCGCTGGCTGAATGAGTCTCTGTTCATGTACAGCAGATTCTGGGTCAGATTCAACGCCGTCCTCACGTCCTCAAAGGTGGATCACAAACTGGCTTACTTTTTGTGCCCCACTTTTGAGAGATTTTAGAGTTCTTCTTTCCATGACACCATGAAGAAGAAAAAACACTTTCCCAATGGACATGATACCTAGGCTTTGCTACGCGTCCTAAAATTTAACTCATCGAAATGACCCCTTTCACTTCATTGGTGTGTTAATTAGCAAATATTTACTACAAACAAATATATATTTGTCCTAACATGCCAGTGTGACCAGCAGAACAATTCAATTATCTTCCACTAGATGGCAGAAGGTACTGAATTGTGTCCACCTGTTGCCAGTAGGGTTGCGCAATATAGACGATATACGACAGGCCTGGGCAATTATTTTGACCCGGGGGCCAAATTTAGAGAAGAAAAATGTGTCTGGGGGCCGGTATATCTATTTTTAGGAACACTAATACAAAACCTCACAACAATGTCTGATTGAACACTAAAAAAGTTATGACAGACTGCCTTAAAAAACGGAATTGAATTTAAAATTTTTTTTACTGATTGAGACACCCAGAATGTACATGAAAATAAAGAATGTGGGATTTACAATATTAACTATGAAGGATAAAACACTGAATATTGACAACATATGAACGTCACACTCACTCTACATCGACATATTTTGCAATAAAGCAAAAGGCAAAAATGCAACAAACAGTGAAATATAAACACAAAGGGTAAAAAAAATCCCACCTACAATCTGATATATGTGATATATCAATAAGCTTTAGAACTTTGTTGTAAAAATCTTCTTCCGCGTCTGTCCCTGACACCCACATTTCAGGCTGGCCGCTCTGGAAACACTCTGTGGAAATGCTCACCACCCACACTGCTTGGTGCCTTGTCCGAGCTGCTGTGACTTAGGTTACCATACTAACTAATTAGATTACCATAGTAACTACATGGATTACCATATTAACTAGTATATATTACCTTAGTAACTACTTAGATTACCATAGTAACTAGTATATATTACCATATTAACTAATTGGATTACCATAGTAACTAAAAAAGTGCAAATTCCAAACGTTGAAATACTTTGAATAGTTGAAGACATACGGTCATTAGAACACATCACTGCACATCATAATGGCAGCTACACTTTCCATCTTAAAGATGTAAAAAAATTATTTGGGAATGTCTGGCGAGCCAAATTGAAAAGCTTAACGGGCCGCATGTAGCCCCCGGGCCTTAATTTGCCCAGGTCTGATGTACGATATCAATTATATAAATTTGGCCGACGATAGAGCAATATTGTGATGATGCATTTGACAGCGACATGCAATGTAGCGCTAGCAGCTTACGTCCCTTCAGCAGCTTCTAAATCACTAATCATTGCCTTCATGGTGGCAAATACACTGGGTTACATACAAGTAATATTATAGAGGACAAGTAATAGCTAAAGTACCACTGATAGTCACACATAGTGGTGAAATTAACCTCTGCATATGACCCATCGTCTGGGAGGTGAGGGGAGCAGTGAGCAGCAGCGCTGGCCGCGCTCAGGAATCATTTTGGTCATTTAACCCCCAATTCCAACCCTTGATGCTGAGTGGGAGGTAATGGGTCCCATTGTTATAGTCTTTGGTATGACTCGGCCGGGGTTTGAACTCACGACCTACCGATCTCAGGGCGGACACTCTAACCACAAGGCCACTGATTATTGAACATGCTACGCTACACACGGTAGGAGGATACAAGAAAAGCATAGCTAACCGCTAAACCAGAACTCTTTAATGTGACCAGGGGTGGGCGGATCAATACAAATATTGACTGTAACAATACAGAGTACAGTGTTGATATATTGTCAATACTACAGTGGTAAGAACGATATTTTTCTATGATCACAAAAACATTTTTTCATTGATTACTGTTCCTCTCAGGGAATAAAACACACTGGTCACTCCCAAGTTCTTTCTGATGACATATGTTGACTAAAAAGGACCTCAGAGACAGAATGATACAATATTAAGGTTTTTTACTGAAGTTTCAGGAGACCAGCCCTTACAATGCGACAATACCATCAGCAAGAAGAGGTCTAAATCCAAACAAAAAGACTCATCTTATGTAGAGCGAAAACAGCTCCGCTCACCCAGAAAGGAGCGCAGCTGCTTCTTCAAAACAGATAAGGAACTGGCCAAAACAGCCCTGTGACCTGACAAACAGGAGCCCTTAAGACAAAACAAAGAGTTTACTAGCGGACATAAGAAGGTAACGAGAAGACACACTACATGGGAAAATATTAGGGATTAAAAAAAGAGATCTTAAAAATATGTCATTCTCACATTACACACAACTAGGAAATAAGAGCCAACTGTAGATTTAGCTTTTGTTCAGTTATTTTGCACTACTGACGTTGTCATAAATGCATGTACAAAATGGAATTAGGAAATCCTTAAATAAGAGTTGATAGTCAGATTATAGCTGTGACAAAAAAATGTAAGCATTAAATGATCCTGAAATTTTTAAGTATGAACATTGGTGTGACCGATACTGCCCTTGTAACTACTTGATATTGGATTGATATCCTAATTAGTGGCATCGCCCAAAACTAAAGAATCACTTAACAACAGAAATCTGGAACAGTAGGAGTGTAAATATTTGGGCACCTAACGATTCGATCCAAATCGGATTCCTAGGGTGACGATTCGATTCAGAGTAGATTCTCATTTGTATCATTTGGTATAATTAGAATCAAACTTTTTAAAAACAGGTTATGGGTTATAAAACATTTTAGTTGCATGGAGATGGCTTAAAAAACACATTTTAAAAATGTATTCTAAAAAAAAAAATTCATGTAAACTTTTTTTTTTAAATCAATTTTAAAAAATTATGAATCGGGATGAATAAGAATTGCAATTCGGATGTGAATCCATTTTTTGTGCACCCCAATCAACAGTTAATTAGCAAATAGATTAATACTAAGAAAATAATACAACTGGAAATGACCCACGTTACAACATAGAGTACATCTGCAAATAGGAGCCTTTCTAAGTAGTTTTGAAATTATTTTTATGCCAAATAATATCCATCCATCCATCCATCCATCCATTTTCTACCACTTGTCCCTTTCGGGGTCGCGGGGGGGTGCTGGAGCCTATCTCAGCTGCACTTGGGCAGAAGGCGGGGTACACCCTGGACAAGTCGCCATATTGTGATAAATATTGTTATCTAATCCAATCCAATCCACTTTATTTGTATAGCACATTTAAACAACAAAAATGTTTACAAAGTGCTGCACAACAATATTAAAAACAATATTCAAATATTATCCTTAGCTCCACCAATGACTGAAAAAAAATAATAAAATAAAATAAAAATACAAAAGCAATATAAAAATGAATATGATTAAAAACAATTTTAAAGGGTAAAACCAATAAAAACAATAAATACAAATCTAAATTTAAAAACACAGAGGACCACACAACTCACAAAGTGTTAAAAGCCAGAGAATAAAAGTGGATCTTAAGACGAGACTTAAAATACTGCAGTTATTGCCCTATATATATATACATTTTTATTCACTGGCTTTTAACCCAGCATGAGACTTTAAACTGTTTTTAACTTTTAACTTTTTTAACTGTTTTTAACTTTTAACTGCTTTTTATCTAACAAAATTGTTCTTAGGGTAATTTTGTATTTGCTTTTTTAATGTGTATTTTACTTCTGTTTTAAATTCATTAATTCAGGTTTATTGAAATTACAGGAGCTAGTAAAGTTACAGACATTATGTGTCATGTTTAAGGCTAAAAGCAAAACATTACCAGCAAATTTACAAAAAATGTTTGTCATCACTTCTGAGAATGGAGAGCATAGAAGAAAAGGTCATTTCCAACATCAGTATTCAAGGACAACTTTAAAACAAATGTGTATATCAGTGGTGGGGGTTAAACTATGGAATTCTCTTTATAATGAGATAAAAGATTGTAAAAATATATTCCAATTGAAAAAAATATATAAAGACAGAACAATAAAATCATATGGACAGCCATAAGTGTTTACAATTTTGCTTTATATTTATTAATTTACTTGTTTTTTGCCTGGTTTTGTATTTGTTTAGTATCATCCCGTGAGGTGTATATTACTTCTTTTGTTTTTTTGTTCGGTTTGTACTTCATGAAGTTTTGCACTTGTGTTTTTTTTGTTTTGTTTTGTTTTGGTTATATTTGGATGTAATTGTTGGTTCACATATCATTAAGTAAGACTATGTATTATGTGAAGGGGGCAGGAAAATATAAGATTTTTCTTCATCCTGCTCCTTCTCAGGCATTGGTGTGTAACGGTGTAACTGAATAATTGTGTTATAATTGTCTATCAAAGATGCACATCAATGAAGGAGATAAATAAAAATGAAATGAAATGAAATGAAATTTTAATTTTTAGTCTGTCCTTTGCCTTTATTTCTTTGTGGTGTACAGCCCTTTGTTTTTCAACTGTGGTTGTTCTTAAAGGACTTTATAAATAAAGTTGGTATGGTATGGTATATGTATTGTGATATAGATTTGAGGCCATATCGCCCATCCTGAGTTGCCTTTGCTAAAGGTTGGCGACCAAGTGTCTAGAAAAGCAAGATATAATTATTAGTGGACAGGAGACAGACGGAACATTGTCGGCCCTGATAAACCTCCAAACAACTTCTGAAGGAACACAACAACAGTTGTCACACTTTCTGCAATCTGAACAAATATCTGACTAACAGCGTTCAGTCATTCTCTGCTGCAAAAAGTAAAGTTGCAATTAAACTGACTCATCCTTTTCAATCCAGTCACTGAGCATTTATTCACAGCAGTGAGGAACGCCGGAAAACACAGCTAAACAAAAATTCTCTCGCCGATGTAACGACGAGTTTAAAGAAAAGGTCATGGGTACGGTCAACCCTGTCATCCCTGTTACCATGGCAACCTGTGCACCACACAAAGAGCAGAGTGCAACAATGTCTGCCGACTTTCAAGCGCTCGTCCTCCCCATGACTTCAACAAACATACACCCACACGCAACCCTCCTTCCCTCATTAGTGGAATCAAAGCACTTCATCAGTTGCCAAGTGAGGGTCTGGAAGCCTCTTAATTACACAACGGGCAGAAATGCAACATGTGAGCGCGCACGCCATGCTGGGAGATGAATATTCATCACCTTTGTCTCTTCAGAATGTCATCACATGTCGGAACAAGACTATTCCTGACCTGTGTGAGGTTGCCCCCCTTATCATTGCAATTATTAAAACAACACTGCCATTCGTCTGTGCTAGAAAATATGTCATTTTGTGTGGTTGAGGATTTCAAGTTATTCTAAAATACATTTTCTGACGAGTGATGTCACCCAGCCCCCCCACCTTGTCAACATCTCCCCAAACTTGTCCCAAAGATTTGTGCAGCAATTTTATTGTTATTATAGTTTTTATGTTATTGGCAACACTAAATTGGCCCTAGTGTGGGAATGTGAGTGTGAATGTTGTCTGTCTATCTGTGTTGGCCCTGCGATGAGGTGGCGACTTGTCCATGGTGTACCCCGCCTTCCGCCCGATTGTAGCTGAGAGAGGCTCCAGCGCCCCCCGCGACCCCGAAGGGAATAAGCGGTAGAAAATGTATGGATGGATGGATGTTATTGACGTGTTATTTATAATCAGAGCCCCGACTTTGTCAAAATCTCCCCAAACTTGCCCAAAATGTTTGTGCTACATTTTTTCATGTTATCATTTTTAGATTCATACCCACCTTGTTAAACTCTTCTCAAACTTGTCCCAAACGTTTGTCCTATGGCTGTGCTGCAATATTTTTGTCTATTATAGTTTTTATGTTATCATTTAATGATTCATAACCCCCGCACCTTTGCAAAATCTCACCAAAATTGTCCCATTCGTTTGTGCTGCAAATTATTTTTTTGTCTATTATAATTTTTATGTTATTAATGTTTATTTATTCATAACCAGCCCCCCGCCCACACACACTTTGTCAAAATCTCCCCAAACGTGCCCAAAATGTTTGTGCTCCATTTTTTTATGTTATCATTTTATTATTCATACCCACCGCCCCCCAACCATGGCAAAATCTTGTCAAAAAATGTTTTTTGTCTATTATAATTGTTATGTTATCATTTTATGATTTATAACACTTTGTCAATATCTCCCCAAACTTGTCCCATTTGTTTGTGCTGCAATTATATTAGTCTATTATAGTCTGTATGTTATTATTAATAACCAGCGTGTTTTGTCCAACTGTGATAGTTTTTATGTTATAATTTTGGATTCATAACCAGCTCCTCCACCTTTGTCAAATTCTCCCCAAACTTGTCCCATTCATTTGTGCTGCAATTTTATTTGTCTAATATAGTTTGTATGTTATCAATGTTTTATTATTCATAACCAGCCCCCAACCATGTCAAAATCTTCTCAAACTCGTCCCAAACGTTTGTCCTGCAAATTTGTTTTGTCCAACTACGATAGTTTGTACGTTATTATTTTGGATTCATAACCAGCTCCCCCACCTTTGCAAAATCTCCCCAAACTTGTCCTAAACTTTTGTGCTACAAATGTGGTTTGTCTAACTATTATATTTCTCTTTTTTATGTTATTATAATTGTATGATTCATAACCAGCTTCCCCCTCCACCTTGTCAAAATCTCCCCAAACTTGTCTCGAGTCATACCAAAGACTATAAAAACCTCCCTGCTTGGCACTCAGCATCAAGGGTTGGAATTGGGGGTTAAATGACCAAAATGATTCTCGGGCGCGGCCACCGCTGCTGCTCACTGCTCCCCTCACCTCCCAGGAGGTGAACAAGGGGATGGGTCAAATGCAGAGGACACATTTCACCACACCTAGTGTGTGTGTGACAGTCATTGGTACTTTACTTTAAAAATTTTTGTCTATTATAGTTTTTATATTGTTTTATTATTCATATTCAGCCACCCACCATGAAAAAAATCTTCCCAAACTTGCCCTATTCATTTGTGCCGCAAACATTTTTTTTGTCTAACTATTATAGTTTTGATGATTTTAACGTTTTATGATTCATAACCAGCCCCCCCACCTTTGCAAAATCTCCCCAAGTGTGTCCCATTCGTTTGCACTGAAACATTGTTTTTGTCTATTACCGTATTTTTCGGTAATAGCACTTAAAATCCTTTCATTTTCTCAAAACTCCACAGTGCGCCTTATAACCCGGTGCCCCTAATGTACGGAATCATTTTGGTTGGGCTTACCGACCTCAAAGCTATTTTATTTAGTACATGGTGAAATGATAACTGTGACCAGTAGATGGCAGTCACACATAAGAGATACGTGTAGACTGCAATATGATGGCAGTCACACATAAGAGATACATGTAGACTGCAATATGACTCAAGTAAACAACACCAAAATGTATATATTTTAATATATAATAATAATATATAATTATACACGGCGCTCAAAAATCTATCAAAATGTTTTAGTAGGACTTTGGTAAGCTATGAAGCCGCACCGCTTGATGGATTGTACTGTGCTTCAACATATGAGTATTATTATGGTGTGTGTATAAGGTAAGACATATTATCTGCCGTTTTGTTCGGCAATATTATGCAAAAGCAACTTTTCTTGCCTTCTGATACCTGCTGCTCTGTATTTGGGATCTGCATAAGTCCAGAAAATTTGCACGCGTCCACCTTTGTAGTCGATAAACTTCTTCTTTTTCTCTATCTTCTTGTTATGGGACATTAATCCTCCGCTGTTGCCATTTCTAATATAAGGTAGTGTAAAGTTCTTACTTATATCTGTCAGTAAACTCGTCATGAAAGCACAAAAACATACCGGTGTAGCGAGTTGACATTATTCACCCAAGGAACTTTTGTTATTAGAGAGTTCCGGTCGGACGTTTTTTTCACGGGACACATTTCGGGTGTTGTTATTGCACTAGTGAGCCACGGATGAGGAGATGCTGCTCCGTTATTGATTGAAGTAAAGTCTGAATGTCATTAAAACAGTTAGCGCCATCTTTTGACACTTCTTCCACTCCCGTCCCTGCACGCTACACCGCTACAACAAAGATGACGGGGAGAAGACGCTGTCGAAGGTGAGCCACGTAAATAAGACCGCCCACAAAACGGCGCATCCGGAAGCGACTGTCAGAAAGCGACTTGAAGATGATCTGTAAAACATCATCTATGCAACATTTTGACCAAAGAACCACCATTACATGTTATGTACACCACAAGGAAGTCTTTTACATTTAGAAAAAAATAATAATAATACGACCCCTTTAATGCGCCTTTTGTATGAAAATAGACCCGGCTAGACCCGCTCACCGACAGTGCGCCTTATAATCCGGTGCGCCCTATGGTCCGGAAAATACGGTATAATTTTTACGTTAATGTTTCATTATTCATACCCAGCACCCCCGTCAAAAACTCCTCTAACTTTTGGGGTGCAAAAATGCTTGTCTAACGGTTATAGTTTATATGTTATGTGGTTGGTTATGAATAATAAAATGTCAATAACATAACAATTATAATAGTGAGACAAAAAAATGTGCAGCACAAACGAATGGGACAAGTTTGGGAAGATTTTGACAAGGTGGATGACATCACTAGTAAGAAAATGTATTTTAAAATAACTTAAAACCCATATTGGCACAAATCTAAATTTTACAGCTCAAACGATGTTATTTTAATATTTACAATGATAAGGGGGGTCGAGTCCTAAACTGTCTTCGGAGCAGATGTGTGGACAGGTGCGGATGGTTTTCGTCGGCAAAAGCCATCAATCAATCAATGTTTATTTATATAGCCCTAAATCACAAGTGTCTCAAAGGGCTGCGCAAGCCACAACGACATCCTCGGTTCAGATCCCACATCAGGGCAAGGAAAAACTCAACCCAGTGGGATGACAATGACAAACCTTGGAGAGGACCGCAGATGTCCGGTGCAATGGACGTCGAGTGGGTCTAGCATCATTTTGTGAAAGTCCAGTCCATAGTGGATCTAACATAATAGTGACAATCTTTGCAGAAGACAAGATGATCCACTCTGGGAGGCTTACACAGGATTGTCACAGAAAGTGCTGACACGGCATGACCTCAACAAAGAATCAAACCTCAACAAAGCTCCCCCTACAGTCAGAACGCCATGACAAAAAGTTTGTACCTGAAGTTGGAGTCTCCTGGCATGCAGTAAAAGCGTCTTCATGGCGCCAACCCTGTCATGGCGCCCGAAAGCGTGGACTGACGAGAAAAGTTAGAGCCAAGCGGCGACGAGGGCACGCGCGCGCGCACACACACAGGAAGGCTCTCCAGCTGCTCATCATGTCCTGTCATTGTTTCCCTAGCAACAACATCTGCACAGGAAGGTCAACATCTGTGCGCAAAGCCGCCCGTCTCACACACACACTACATGTAACTTAGCTTCATAGTTGTTTATGAGCATTTAAAAAAAAAAATAGTACTAGGATTTCCCACTGGTCTTTGAATGTACCATGAAACTTGCACAGCAAGCTTCTTGACAGGAAATTATTAGCAAACTGCGTGAAATTCCACATGTGGCGGCGAGGAAGAGGCTGAAGGGGGTAAATAAAACACAGAGGGAGTTTGGAGCGTCCATGTCAAATTCCGGCTCAGGTCGGTCCAACCTAAGTCTGGTCTCACCAATAATCATAGCAATAATCAATGCTAGCTGCTTATGTCCTGTGTGTAACATGGTTGTGCAGACACTAGAGGAAGGAGTGTGTCGCGGGGCGGGGCGGAGTGGGGAAAAGCCACGGATTAGAGACGTGCACGGTGTCCTCACAAAGATATCTGCGCAGTGAAAACACCAGTTTGTTGCCGTGTGCTGTGATTGGCGGCTTCCTGGAGCGAGCGAGATAGATAGATTGAGAGAGAGAGAGAGAGAGAGAGACAGAGATAGATAGAGTCGTGTGCAGGAAGAGCGCTGACGGGTCGAGACAGATTACATCATCGCCCTGTGACCTCTCACAATGGTAGGACCCACAATGCACTGCTCTCAGCTCCCAACCCCACCCTGCCTGGCACCAAGAGCACGCACACACACACAATCAATGCATTCATCAAAAGTCACTCACACGAGAGTGGATGACGTGGCGTGGGATCACACATCTTCTACACAAACACACACCTGAGCAAGTTGCCTGGCAATTGTTCCTGTGCACAATTGTGAGTGTTTGGGTGGGTGGGTGTGCGTGTGTGTGTGTGTGTGTGTGTGTGTGTGTGTGTGTGTGCCTTTAAAAAGACGCTACAGTAAGTCAGTCCAGATGGCTGGACAAGATTAAACACCATCTGCCAGAGAGCATGCGCACACACAGGAAGTTGTGACATGACGTATGGAATTAGAAAAAGGAGTGGTCTAATAATTAAAGGCATTATAATTTTAGCTGGTCTCACAGAGGCCTATTTCTCGCTCTCTCTCCAAGGGAGTCATGAATAATGAATCTCTCCTTAGCCAATTTGTCAGGAGGGAGATGAGATGTGGCGTTAGTTAGTTCAATGACCGCTGTCCACGGAGCAGAGAAGCAGCGGGCTTGAAGGTGGCGGCTTAGACTAAAGTGACTTTTTTATGATGTTCTCACAGTAATATGTGTTATCGTTAGGATTTTATCCACACCAACATCGATATTCCTTATCGACGCTGGTTCCATCGGTACTATGTGTACAGTGGGTATTATTCAGACCCCTTTAAATCTTTCACTCTTTGTTTCATTGCAGCCATTTGCTAAAATCAAAAAAGTTCATTTTATTTCCCATTAATGTACACTCAGCACCCCATCTGGACAGAAAAAAAACAGAAATTTAGAATTTTGGGCAAATTTATGAACAAAAAAACCCTCAAAAAATCACATGTACATAAGTATTTAGACAGTTTGCGGAATACTTTGTCAAGCTTGGCATATCTATCTTTGGAGAGTTTCACCCATTCCTCTTTGCTAATCCCTCATCACATTGGAAGGGAAGCGATGTTTTTCATCCAGGATGTCTCTGTCCATCGCTGCATTCATCTTTCCCTCTATCTTGACTCGACTCCCAATTCCTGCCACTGTAAACCATCCCCACAGCATGATGCTGCCACCGCCATGCTTCACTGTAGGGATGGTATTGGCCTGGTTTCCTTCAAACATGATGCCTGGCACTCACGCCAAAGACTTCCATCTTTGTCTCAACAGACCAGAACATTTTGCTTTAGGCGCATTTTAGCAAACTTTTTTTTAGAGAAATGGCTTCCGTCTGGCCACTCTACCTTACAGGCCTGATTGGTGGTTTGCTGCAGAGTTTGTTGCCTTTCTGGAAGGTTCTCCTCTCTCCACAGAGGAATGCTGTAGCTCTGACAGAGTGACCATCGGCTTCTCTGTCACCTCCTGACTAGACTAAGATGACAAACTAGCATCGGACTATGTCCCAGTACTGCATTCCCCTTCGCTGTAATAAAAAGGTCCCGTCTCCTCTGGCATATTTTTCCAAAAACGTCTGGTCTTATCGCAGTTAAAAACTTGCCACGGTAGAATTTCCTCTTCGCCGATAAAATCCTTGAAGCGGCAGCTTTTCTGAGCAGCCTCGCCATGCTACATCGGTGCTGTGAATGACGGCTCCTCTTTTTAAACTTTTCCAAACACCCTTGGCTCACCTGGAAAATAGTTTTTCCGTGCTGATTACAGCATGGTCACTTTTGGACATCAAGTCGCCGTATAAACGGGGAGCCTTCTCTCAACTGATAGCCTCAGAAAGGCAATCGCCGGCTAGCTGCTTCTCATTTATCTGCACTGGCAACGGCTACACTTGCACTTTCTTTGCGTCCTTGCAAATAAATGTAACTAATTCTGCAAAGTCAGCAACCATATAAACATATTTTTCTGAAAATGGTTGCAATAGTGGACTTGTTTCTTTCATTTTTGTGAGCAAATCCGTCTACTCCTCGCAAGAATGCAAACAGGATTTGACGTGGGGGGCACGCCTCTTCAAAACGGCGTGTACAAGAAGCGATGTCATCAAAATGGTAGTCAAAATGAACGAATGAAGCGATGGCACATTGAGGCGTATTTGGCTCGATCTAAACGTTCAAAAAGAACACAAAGAGAGGCGTTCGTAAATCGAGGTCCCACTGTGTATGTAAAAAGTGAATAAAGTACACAATAGCGATTCTTGAAGACACACGCAGCTCATTAGCATAAAAGCTACGTACACATAAAGCGTGTTCCCGGTCGGACGTACTAAAAACACTTTTAAACCGTTGCAGCTTCAAAACTAGAATACACTTCCAATATACTCAATATATATCCTGCACCACTGACAAATACTATGATATGGCAATGATGTAAGATGGCACCTTTCAGGAACAATTAGAGTAGTTTCTGTGACCTCATGTTCTATTACTATGTCACATACAAACACACCCACACACACACACACACACTATGGCAGTGGCAGATTACAGCATATGGCAGTCAGTCTCTCAAGAGAGCAGCGATGCTACTAATGTTGTCTGGGAACCATTTTCTGTCTCACGGGGGGGCATCAGTGTGTGTGTGTGTGTGTGTGTGTGTGTGTGTGTGTGTGTGTGTGTACAGGCTACAAAGTGTTAAGATACGTGTGTATGTGCTCAAGGCCAATTAGTGTAAGAAACATTCAAATTACAAGAGTGAACTTTGTCTTAAAAGTCACTTTGGACACAACGGGTCAGAACTTCAGGTCAGTTTGCCTCATTATCGCAGTTTAACCTGGCTAAACACACACACACACACACACACACACACACACACATCTACAGTACCATTTGCACATAGCCTATTGCCTGTGGGTGCAGAGGTACGTGTGTGTGTGTGTGTGTGTGTGTGTGTGTGTGTGTGTGTGTGTGTGTGTGTGTGTGTGTGTGTGTAGAGGACTCTGGAGAGTGAAGTAATGACTACTCAGCTCTTCTCAGACAGACGATCCATAAGCCATCTCCTCTACATTTAAAAATCGATGGACGCAGCTGCCGCCAACACACACACACACACACATACACACACCAACTGGAAATAACCTTTTTTGATGCACTAAAGTGTAGACACTAGGCTTTAGACCAGATTGGGCGCCACATCAACAGGTCACGTGACCACGTGAGAGGCTTTGGAAACCAAAGTGTACACACGTATGTTGTGATCATCAACAAATCCTCCACACACACACACACACACACACACACACAGCATTTTAAGACGATATCATGAGTTGATGATAACAAGCTGACATTTTGAGGGCTTGTTTATGTTTTGGGATGAGTCACGGCGCCGATCGTCAGCTGCAGCGAGCTTCACTCTCACAACGCCAATTATCCCGCCTCGGAGTGGGCGTCAGCCTACTGGTGGGATGTCAGTCAAATCTCGCAGGCAAACACACACATATAGAATGGGGGAACTTACAGCGCAGGGCAGCATGACGTCGTCCTCGCCCAAGGAGTCTTCGAGGTCGTTATGAGCATCCTGTAAGCACAGAGAGGTCAAAGGTTAACACGGCGGCGGCTTCTTGCGTCAGGTTGCACATCTTAGGGGGAGGAAATATTTTGGCTCTGCGAAAAACAGATCCCGTTTTAGTCAACAAGAGTGGGCGCGCTTTCGTTTTCACTTTCCCTCTAATGGTCTCCCCCCTGCTGCTCCCTGCAGGAGAGTCAGACCCCCTGAAGGCGCCAGACGGTCACAGTGGGAAATGTGTCCGCAGGGCCACCAAAGCGAAGAAGAAGAAGAAGGGCAGACAGGAAGTAGCGCTGCATAAAGACATCTTAGCCGCCTGACACCTTCCCTGCTGGAACAGCAGCTGTGATAGCGACCCTGATAGCGGTCTCCTACTACTACTTGCTAAAAGCAGGCAGGAATTATTTGTGTTATTTACAGTACCTCACAAAAGGGAGTCCACCTCCAAGCACTGAAACATAGATATACTTAAGAGTAGTCAGTGTACGGCTTGTATAGCTTAGGCACTTCACGATTGAATTAGATTCCGATTTTCATGGTGACTGTTCGATTCAGGATCCATTCTCGTATTTGATGTATAAATGATAATGTACATGCAGTGTGGGCCTAAAAAACTTTTATTTTTATTTTTTTTAATTGTAATTACAAAAATCAAATATTGTTAATGAATTTTAGCAATAGAAAATAGAGCACCTCCAATCCAATCCCAACTTAACAATACTTGGGATAGACATTTACAAAGTTTTTGAGAAGACATACGGTACCTTCCGTTCATTCTATTCCCAATTCTGAAACGCAAATCAAAAAACTAAATTAAGGCCATTAGCTGAATGTATTAAAGGGTGCCTTGGTGTATCAGCAAATTCAGAAGATGCTAGAAGTCGTTCCCAACAGATGCCACAAATGATTGAAGAGATAGGCAGAACTGTGGGCACCCAGACTGGCAATTTTTCTAAACTAAATCACAAACTTGATAACATCTTGGAGAAGTTGTCTGCTCTGCAAGGCGAAATTGTAATCAATTTGAAGACCAGAAATGGACAATTCAATTGAAACGTTTAAATTTGTTTTAGCTCGCCCAAACGCAAACATTCCAATTTGGATTTCGAGGTTGTTGCTACATGACTCCCCTGTAGGATAGCGCAGCGAAAAAGCTCCAAATTCCTTCCCTGTCTTTCATGGACATACGCCTGTTGTTTGTTCACTTTGATTGGACTGACTGACTCTGTTATTGCAAAAACACTCGAGAGGCAAGCAACTCTTTAGACTTACATACACACACGCGAATCCACGGGAAAAAACAGAGCACACACTCGATACCCCACCACCCACATCCCAATCTCTTCCAGTTCGCATATCGTGATATGTGTTTATATGTGCTTATTGAGGATGTAACTATATGAAAATGTTATATCATGCCGTTTATTGTCACCAAAATGATTACGGTATTGTTGAATGTGCTTAAAAAGAACTCCTACACACTTATAGCCAAGTTTTATTTTAAAAATGAAATACAATAAATAAATATCCACCCAATATACTTCCTTGGCAGAAGAAATATGTTATATAATAATATTGTTCTGGCTACTTATGTAAGAGTCGTATTATCTTTATGGGATTGTTTATATACCAAACCCAAAACCAGTGAAGTTGGCACGTTGTGTAAATGGTAAATAAAAACAGAATACAATGATATATTATATATATATCATTGTATTCAATTGAATAGACTGCAAAGACAAGATACTTAACGTTGGAATGGGTAAACTTTGTTATTTTTTGCAAATATTAGCTCATTTGGAATTTGATGCCTGCAACATGTTTCAAAAAAGCTGGCACAAGTGGCAAAAAAGACTGAGAAAGTTGAGGAATGCTCATCAAACACTTATTTGGAACATCCCACAGGTGAACAGGCTAATTGGGAACAGGTGGGTGCCATCATTGAGATTTCATGAAATGCTCAGTCATTCACAAACAAGGATGGGGCGAGGGTCACCACTTTGTGAACTAATGCGTGCGCAAATTGTCCAACAGTTTAAGAACAACATTTCTCAACAAGCTATTGCAAGGAATTGAGGGATTTAACCATCTACGGTCCGTAATATCATCAAAAGGTTCAGAGAATCTGGAGAAATCGCAGAAAACCGACATTGAATGCCCGTGACCTTCGATCCCTCAGGCGGTACTGCATCAAAAAGCGACATCAGTGTGTAAAAGATATCACCACATGGGCCAGGAACACTTCAGAAACCCACTGTCAGTAACTACAGTTGGTCGCTACATCTGTAAGTGCAAGTTAAAACTCTCCTATGCAAGGCGAAAACCGTTTATCAACAACACCCAGAAACGCCGTCGGCTTCGCTGGGCCTGAGCTCATCTAAGATGGACTGATGCAAAGTGTAAAAGTGTTCTGTGGTCTGACGAGTCCACATTTAAAACTGTTTTTGGAAACTGTGGACGTCGTGTCCTTCGGACCAAAGAGGAAAAAGAACCATCCGGACTGTTCTAGGCGCAAATTTGAAAAGCCAGCATGTGTGATGGTATGGGGGTGTATTAGTGCCCAAAGCATGGGCACACTTCAATTGAATATAAGTCGAAAAGGATTTGCAAATCATTGTATTCTTACTTTATTTACCATTTACACAGCGTGCCAACTTCACTGCTTATGTGTGTTTAACGCTTGCAGTGTGTTGGGCGCGTCACGTCTGGTTTGACGACCCCTCGCTGCTATTGTTAGCACCAGTGATGACATCACACGTCCACGCTGCTTGGGACTTGACGGGGAGGAATCTCGACCGTTGAGTGTGAGAGTGTGTGTGTGAGAGTGTGTGTGTGTGGATGGGCGCAACTGCAACTTGCTACAACATGACACGAAATTCCAGGAATGACAGCGCGTTCGATGCTGAGCCTCACAAACATATAAAAACGAGTATTGACACTAGCTGATATCTACAGGAATGATACTTCTGTCTGCCACACACACACACACACACACACACACACACACACACACACACACACACACACACACACACACACACACACACACGTCCTCATTCAGGTGTAACTACGGAGCATTCCTTTTCTGATGCAACATTCCCTCCCAGAAACAGGAAGTGACTCTTTTAGTGAGCCTGCTGACTGATCTCGTCTTTATTCCACATCACTCTCCCCTTATGCGACAGCCGCCATCTCCCACACACACACACACACACACACACACACACACACGCATACACTTTTTAGAGGCGGGTTCAGAGGTCACGTTCATCGCCAGCATGACATGACAGCGAGGTGGTGTGTGCGAAAAGCGACGGGCAAGTACGAGCTCGTCGGAGCGCCGCGACCACGTGACTCGCTACCTTTTTTTTTTTTTTTTTTGCAACCGTAGCCACTGGTGAATCGGGGCGGGTTACGTGCGGCCTGATGCGTTCGTACACGCCTCGCGACACTACGGTGACACCGCACGCAGGAAGTGGTCACGCACGCAGGAAGTGGACTTATGCAAGAAGCGCCTTCCTGAATCACCCGGACGAACGCCTACGGTTCGTTATCAAGATTCAAAACCTTGAAGAACTGGAACACACACACACACACACACACACACACACACACACTAGATTTATTTGACTTTGACTCACTTTGTGAAGCAATCCCACACTTTTCTCCAACTGCGCGTTCATCTTTTTTCTTTTTTTTGCATAACACCAAGAATAGGATGAAGTTCTGCTTTCACTGACATTAAACCCCGACCGATGTCATAAATCTGCGAAATAATTCACTTAAAATGTGCGTTGGCCTAATTAAAATCCACTTTTTTTCCCTGGCATGTTTACACTTTTTCCACGACAAGCGCACGAGTGTCACTATTGTGTCTGCAAATTTGACATTTGGGGTCATGTGACTCTTTCATCACTTTAGGATTGAGATACCCGACTCAGTGGAGCTTTTCTTCAATTGTGCAGTCGTTATTATTCTGCTTAACGCCGCAAAAAAAACACTGAAAAAGAGGCTTTTGTAAGTGTCCACGTGTTTGAGTGATTGATTGATTGATTGAGACTTTTATTAGTAGGTTGCACAGTGAAGTACATATTCCGTACAATTGACCACTAAATGGTAACACCCCAATAGGTTTTTCAACTTGTTTAAGTCAGGGTCCACTTAAATTGATTCATGATACAGATATATACTATCAAATATACTATCATCATAATACAGTCATCACACAAGATAATCACATTGAATTATTTACATTATTTACAATCAGGGGTGTGGAGGGGGGGGGGGTAGGATATGGACAGCAAGTAGTGGACATAGAGAGAGAGAGAGAGAGAGAGAGAGAGAGAGAGAGAGAGAGAGAGAGAAGGCATAAGAAAAAGTATCTGCATTTGATTGTTTACATTTGATTATTAGCAATCCGGGGAAGGTGTTAGTTTAGGGTTGTAGCTGCCTGGAGGTGAACTTTTATTGCGGTTTTGAAGGAGGATAGAGATGCCCTTTCTTTTACACCTGTTGGGAGCACATTCCACATTGATGTGGCATAGAAAGAGAATGAGTTAAGACCTTTGTTAGATCGGAATCTGGGTTTAACGTGGTTAGTGGAGCTCCCCCTGGTGTTGCGGTTATGGCGGTCATTTACGTTAAGGAAGTAGTTTGACATGTACTTCGGTATCAGGGAGGTGTAGTGGATTTTATAGACTAGGCTCAGTGCAAGTTGTTTAACTCTGTCCTCCACCTTGAGCCAGCCCACTTTAGAGAAGTGGGTAGGAGTGAGGTGGGATCTGGGGTGGAGGTCTAGAAGTAACCTGACTAGCTTGTTCTGAGATGTTTGGAGTTTAGATTTGAGGGTTTTGGAGGTGCTAGGGTACCAGGAGGTGCATGCGTAATCGAAAAAGGGTGTAAATGTCATGATGAGAATTACATATCAACAATAGATACGGTATTCAGAGAGCTTTGGCTAAAATAAACTCTGCTTCTTAGGGATGTCCGATAATATTGGACTGCCGATATTTTCGGCCGATAAATGCTTTAAAATGTAATATCAGAAATTATCGCTTTCTGTTTCAAAAAGTAAAATTCATGCCTTTTAAAACGCCGCTGTGTACACGGACGTAGGGAGAAGTACAGAGCGCCAATAAACCTTGAAGGCACTGCCTTTGCGTGCCGGCCCAGTCACATAATATCTACGGCTTTTCACACACTCACAAGTGAATGTGACGCATACTTGGTCAACAGCCATACAGGTCACACTGAGGGCGGCCGTATAAACAACTTTAACACTGTTACAAATATGCGCCACACTGTGAACCCACACCAAACAAGAATGACAAACACATTTCGGGAGAACATCCGCACCGTAACACAACATAAACACAACAGAACAAATACCAAGAACCCCTTGCAGCACTAGCTCTTCCGAGAAGCTACAATATACACCCCCCGCTACCCTCTAACCCCCCGCCCCCCCACCTCAACCCCGCCCCCTAAACCCCCCCACCTCAACCTCCTAAAGCTTGAGTTACCGTGTGCGAGCTGTAGGAAACATGGCTTGTGTGGGTGACACACCTTGAAGCGCTTATGTAAATATAGCAGGCAGGTATGACTTTATGGTATTGTCTTTATCTTCACCTTTTTGTTGTTCTCTTATTAATGCACTGTCACTCAAACAGTACTGGACTAACTTTACTGTTGACATACTTTTTTTTTTTTTTTTTGCAAACTTTTACTTTTTTTTTGCAAAAGGTGATTAAGGGACTCGCCTTGTTGTAAACAAATATGGCGTCGATAGATTGGGACTTCTTCCCCGTTTCTGGAGGAATACATTCGGTGTACTGTTTGCGCCAAATGTTCCGCAAACATTTGGCGAGCAGGGGTAAAAAAACATTGCGCTTCAACACATTAAACCACCTGAAACGCCAGCCTTGCTATAAGTGTTTTGAAAAGCCCATGAAAAACGCTTGCTACTAAAGTGCATAAACTACATTTAGGTGTTTATTTTTGAAAATTATAGGTATAAATAGGTTAATTGGTATTGTGAGAAGCAGGAAATTATTAGTATCGGCATCCCTAATTTTTAGCGTCAACATTTAATTTTTTTCTCGTTGATTTACACATCTTTTATTCCACTTTTGATGTTTTTGTAGTAATATTTTTAGCATGTGCTGCGGGGCAGAAATGGCCCCCGGGCCTTACTTTGGACACCCCTGGGTTAGAGAGTCAGGCGGCCAGCTCCCTGTTGGAGACCCTATTTTAAACACTTATTTTGGCCAGAAATCTTGAGATATTTGGATTCATTTCCAGGCGTTTGTAAAAGAGTTGCTGTGTGGGTGACACACCTTGAAGCGCTTATGTAAATATAGCAGGCAGATATGACTTTATGGTATTGTCTTTATCTTCACCTTTTTGTTGTTGTCTTATTATTGCACTGTCACTCAAACAGTACTGGACTAACTTTACTGTTGACATACTTTTTTTTTAAATTTGCAAACTTTCACTTTTTTTATGCAAAAGGTGAGTAAGGGACGCTTGCGGCTGAAGTGCATAAACTACAGTTAAGTGTCTATTGAACAAAATTATAGGTATACCCGTATTTTCCGCACTATACGGCGCACCTAAAAACCTCCAATTTTCTCAAAAGCTGACAGTGCGCCTTATAATCCAGTGCGCCTTATATATGGACCAATATTGAGCCACAACAGGTCTCGCAACTACGGGATGCATAACGTAACCCCAGCATCTACTGTAGCGTCTATTCTATGCGCCTTATAATGCGGTGCGCCTTATATATGAACAACGTTTTTAAATAGGCCATTCATTGAAGGTGCGTCTTATAATCCGGTGCGCCTTATAGTGCGGAAAATGCGGTAAATAGGTTCATCTGTTTTGTGAGACGCAGGAACTTATTAGTATCGGCCCGAAAAACCAAAACATTGTGCATCCCTACTTTTTAGCGTCAACATTTAATCTTGTTCTCGTTGCTTTACACATCTTTTATTCCACTTTGGATATCTTTGTAGTAATATTTTTAGAATGTGCTGTCTGGCCCCCGGGCCTTACTTTGGACACCCCTGGGTTAGAGAGTCAGGCGGCGAGACCCCTATTTTAGACACTTATTTTGGCCAGAAATCTTGAGATATTTGGATTTATTTCCAGGTGTTTGTAAAAGAGTTGCTGTGTGGGTGACACACCTTGAAGCGCTTATGTAAATATAGCAGGCAGGTATGACTTTATGGTATTGTCTTTATCTTCACCTTTTTGTTGTTCTCTTATTATTGCACTGTCACTCAAACAGTACTGGACTAACTTTAATGCTGACATACTTTTTTTTTAATTTGCAAACTTTCACTTGTTTTTATGCAAAAGGTGCGTAAGGGACTCACCTCTCCTGGCGGCAGCGGCATCTTCTGCCAGGGATCGGCCAGCTGAGCCAGCGGCATCTTGTCCTTCCTTCCGGCCCGACGAGTCCTCTTCTTCGCCCGCTTTCAAACTCCTGCCCAGGTACTAACGCTCCAGCCGCCGGTAAATCTCTTTTGGCCTCTTTGACAAAATGTTCCGCTAGTTCCGCGTCTCCTTGGCGCCGAGTCACACCGCCGTGCTGCTGCTGGCTCCGGGCGAACACGACCTATCCGCGGGTGTGCTGTGGAGCCGAGTCCACCCCGTGCTCCGAACGGTCTAACATGAGAAAAGGTGACGGGGAATATATATTTTTTTCCCCCGTAGGCTCAACAGCCACATGTAACATTCGACTATCGGTTGACGATGTGCCGCCCCCTCTCTACCCCCCCTCACTTCCGGGACTTCCCAATATGGCGGCCGGTGTCGGCTTACCTGTCGTGCTGCGTCACGCTGATTCGAAAACTACTCATAATTGACACATTTGTGTGATTTTTTTTCCTCTCTCTCAAACTAATTTTAAAAGACACAATTATCTTTTTTTTTTTTAAAAAAACACACAAAGAGGAAGCAACAATGTAGCAGGGGCGCGGCTACAACACTTCCGGGGTCCACGCCTCCCCGGGGGGAATTCAAACAAATCTGTTAACTGATTAAAAAAAACCGCATTCATGTTTAAAAGTAACATTTCATGCTAATATATGGTATGTTTTATATATTTTTTTGTTTCGGACAACCTACCCCGTCATGTCTATGAACGTTTTCCCTAAATGTGTTTACTAACACCGCAGACACGTATAATTAAAAATGTGTTTTGTTCACTTCCGGTGTTTGGAAGTGAGTCATAATTAGGAGACACAAATAGGGATGTCCGATAATGGCTTTTTGCCGATATTCTCCAACCCCTAATTACCGATACCAATATAAACTGATATTGCTATATATACAGTCGTGGAATTAACACATTATTATGCCTAATTTGGACAACCAGGTATGGTGAAGATAAGGTCCTTTTTTTTTTTAATTTATAAAATAAAATAAGATAAATTTTAAAAAAAATTCTTGAATAAAAAAGTAAGTAAAACAATATAAAAACAGTTACATAGAAACTAGTAATTAATGAAAATGAGTAAAATTAACTGTTAAAGCATTTATCGGCCGATATTATCGGACATCTCTAGATAAAAACATCGAAATGATGAGATAAAAAAGTCGAAGTGATGAGATAATACGTATCAAACTAATTCTTAATGAGGGCCAGGTCGCAATTATGGCTGCCCTCAGAGGTAGGCTGACCATATTGGGAAATCCCAAAAAGAGGACACATACAGTATATGCGTGCCAAGGCGGGCAGCACGCCAAGGCCGGGACTAGGTGAAAATTTGCCAATGATACTCGAACTTGCTTTATAAATAATATATTTATTTAAATAAAGCATTTTTTCTCCTCTGTTGACAGCAGTGTTGGCGCTAGGAACTTTCAAAATGGGTCCCACGGACCCATCAAGTCATAAAAATGGGGTCCCACAGTAAATTTTTGGGGCCCCACTTTTTTGTAAGCGTTTAAAAAAAAAAGATAAACATATGTATTATCCTGTAAGATCTCACATTCTATATTGTGTTTTGGAAAAAGGTTGTCATAAACGTTAATTCATTAAAAAAAAAATTGTATGCATAAAGTATGTAAATGTATTCAGTTATAAACATTCATTCACTTTCTTCTTTCCTTCATGGATCTAAACTTTACCGCTCCTGGTAGTTTTTTCTCTGTTTTTATTTAATAAGTTGTAGGTGTATTTATTTCAGTATAAAAGTGTAAAAAGTGTTTTGCTTCAGTCATGAAATGATGATAATGGTGTGCCAGGGCATACATACATTTTATATGTAACAATTAAATCTTTGGAGTCTACATCAACTTCAGATCCATCCCTCATTTCAAAATATTTTTTTATATTTTTGTTTGTTTGTTTTCCGCCCTTTTTTGTGAAACAAAACTATGTTTTTAATGGCAAACACAAAAAATAAACAAAATGCAAAATCTTCCACCAAAAATATTTTTCTTAGTGGAATATTTGATGTGAAGTAATGGGAACCTTGGATAGGTCAATAATTCATAATAACATTGATTTTGATTCTATATTATGTTTTGAGCAATGACAGTTTGAAAGAAAAAAAAAACAGCTTTGTTTTCTACATCAACATTGCAACTTTTTCTAAATTACATTTCACCTTTAAGCTTTTTTATTTCACTTTTGTTATTATTATTTTTTTTAATAGTATTTCTAGAATGTGCCGTGGGCCTTTAAAACATTAGCTGTGGGCCGCAAATGGCCTCCGCGGCACACTTTTGACACCCCTGCTATAGATAATACAAAATTAAATCAGATAAATCTATGGATAAAAAGCAGAGCCTGGCGACGCATGCGCGTTTATCATAAATTTCCCTCACCAATGCTGCTGCACGCACAATTTGTACATTGAAAATACACGCAACTCTTACTCAAAATGCCGGACATTTGAGGCATTTAAGAAACTCCGCCCGGACAGGCCCACAAGAGGACATTTCCTGGGGAAAAGAGGACGTATGGTCAGTCTACTCAGAGGGCCACATGTAACAGTGAATATAGATGAATATTATCAATGTATAATAGCGTTGTTACACAATTTGCAAAGGCAACTGTTTTGATGATTCTATTTTTTACAGACCGATGGGTGCTTTGAAAGATGACAAGCAGAAATGTATTTGTTTTCAATTTAAAAAAAAAAAGCTTGGTACATCAGATAATATTAACGTGTGAAACACACAAAATTGCAAATGCAGCATTTTTCTGTCAAAATTGAAAGAACAAATACATCTAGCAAGAGAGGGCTTTTTTATTTCCAGCTTTTTGCAGGCCACATAAAATGGTTTGGCGGCAACATTAGATCGATGTGGCGGGCAACATTAGAATGCTGTGGCGAGTATGTTAAATGATGTGGCGCCTGACATAAAATGATTTGGCGGGCAACGTTAGAATGATGAGGCACTTACATGAAATTATGTGGTGCATCACATAAAATGATTTAGCGGGCCACAATACAATGATGTGGCGTTTACATAAAATGATGTGGCGTTTACATAAAATGATGTGGCGATTACATAAAATGATTTAGCGGGCCACAATAAAATGTGGCGATTACATAAATCACAAACTGATTTGCTGGGCAACAGAATGATGCGATGGGCCACATTTGGCCCCCAGGCCTTGAATTTGACACCTGTGAGATAATACGTCATAACTATGAGAAAACCTGTCGAAATTATGAGGATAAAAAGTTGTAACCGTGAGATAAAAAGTTATAATTTAACTTTTAATGAAGACTTCCATATGGAAACTTTTTTCCATCACAAAAAAAAATACCTCAATAGTAAGTCGTAATTGTAACAAGGTAAAAATTCGAAATTATGAGATGATAAAGTCGAAATTATGAGAGAAGGTGGAAATCATGTGATTAAAAGTTCTAATTGTGAAATCACCAGTCATAATTATAAGATAGTCACAATTTGACTTTTTAGGACTTCGATATGGATGCCCGTTTCCGCCACTAAAAATACCCCAAAATCTAAATTATGAGATGAAAAGTCTAAATTATGAAATAAGGTCTCAAGTCATTACGATTTTTTAGCTCATAATCTTGTTTTTTTTATCCGATATTTAGAGGACTTGGCTCATAATTTGGATTTATTACATAATTATTACAATGTAATGAGTTTTTGTCTCAAACTATGGATCTTCTTATCTCAACTATGGGGTATTACTATTTTAGTAGCAGAAACCGGCTTCCTCAAACCTTTTAATGTTATCTTCTGATCATTTGTTTCAACTCGCGCTGTGATGACTGAGAAAAAAGGGAAAAATAAGTGAAAATAAGTTTTAAAAAAAAGAGAATAGCTTGTGCACGGATGAAGGAAAATAAAATGTGCAATTAGAACAATTTAAAATTACTCAGTGGCATTTTCACTAAGTGGAGAGAATAAGTAAATAGTGGAGTAAAAATGTAATGTACTAAGGAGATGAATAATTATTACATATTGCTTCTGCATGTAGTAGAAATTGCTGTCCCATTATGTCATTATCGTAATAATCAAAGTGCGGTTTTAGGTGAACTTGGTGCAAATTTACAGCCTGAGCATGTTTGCATTGACGTGAATGGCCTTTGATGCTCCTCCTACTGAAACTTGTGAAATAGTATCAGGCGTTTTTTTTACCAACACAAACACATAAAACATGTTTTGTTGCCATGGCTGCATTTCATTACCATTACATGTCTAGCTCTGCAGAGACACCTAGCGGCAGATGATAGAATAGCACGTTTTTGAGCACAAACTGTATTGAGTCAGTTGGCATCAAACCCACAAAGTTCCTACTTTGCTGTAAAAAACAAAACAAAAAAAAGACAAACCACCTGTAAACCAAAGTGCTCGATTGCTACGAGGATGTAACAAAAATAAAATACCGTAGAGAATCTTTACATAGATACAATCACTGGTAAAAGCCATATGCTGTTTCAGTAAAAAGTTGAATATATTATTAATAAATACATCTATAAAAAGTGTCACAGGTCCAATTCCGGGCTTGTGAAGGTGCGGAATGCTGCAAAGTTCTCACACTCTTCAGGGCCTCGTTTTAGCGGCAGGAGGGATCCAGTCCCAGGCTGGGAGCCCAGCTGCCGGACTAGCTTACGGACGTGAGCTTAGACCAGGGGTTGGTCCCGCGCACTTCCAGGGGCGCGTTGCCTTTGAAAATGTGGTTGCAAAGCTCGTCCAGCGGTGGCTCCGGTTCGGACGTGGCAAACAAGGCGGCCTCCTCCACCTCCTTCCTGATGGCCACGTCCATTACCTAAAGCACGGACGGCAGCGTTGGATCAGGTGCGCGGGGGGCAAAGAAACTCACATCCTTACTTTCAGTTCCTCGGCAGACGCCATATTGTTGTCCAGCATCCTCTCCTTCAACATGGCGATGGGGTCGTTCTTGACGCGCACTTCCCGGATCTCATCCCGGGAGCGGTAGCTACACGGAGTGGCATCATAAAAGCAGAATTGGGGCTCAGATAGGGTTGGGAGATATAACTATAGCAATTGATACATAATCGATAATAAAAAAATGCGTTCGATAGAATTTTTTTTTCTTCTTTGGCGAGGAAAATAATGGAAGTTGCTAAGAAAAGTTGGTTGCATAAAAGAAAGGCCCTCGTGCTCTAGTAACCGAGCAACGCAGGAAATGAGCACTGACCAGTAGGGATGATGTTTGATAAGAAATTATGGAGTTCGAGCCTATTATCGAATCCTCTTATCGAACCGATTCCTTATCGATTCTCTTAACGAGTCCAGATAGGTTGTTGTATATGGAAAAAAACACTATTTGGTTTAACAAAAGCTCACTTTTATTAAATAAGAAAAAAATAAAATCTAATAAATAAATAAATAAATATTGACTGTTACCCCCCTAAAAAAGTAAAATAAAATAAATAAATATTGACTGTTGTTACCCAAAGTATATGAAGTGGGATTTTTCAGAAAAACAAATATATACAGTAACACAAAAACAACCTGTCTCTGTGATCACTATAGGTGTATAAATAATAATATAGTGTTAAATAAAATCAGTCCCTTGGGCACAAAACTGAAAATACAGCTCTCCAAAAAGTGCACTTCTGCTGCTATTGGAACATACTAACTACAGCTATTACTCAGGAAAAGGCTCAACAGGACTCAGCTGGACCTGCAGAACTTGCTGACACGGAGCCTGACCTTGCTGACCAAGGACTGACAGCAGTGTGCGCGTCACCTGCTGTTGAGAGACTGTCTAGACCTAAGAGACATGTTCAGCCACCTAAGAGGCTGATTGAGAGTTGTTAAGAACTCTTGGTTTTTTCGAGTTGTTTTTATAAAAAAAAAAAAAAAAAAAGTGTTGACATAACTGTTTGTTATGATGCTTTGACATTTTTGCACTTTATTACTTTATTGAAAGAAAATTCTATGAAGAGAAAAGTTCTTTGCAAATGTGGTTACAATGCTAAAAAATGAAAAGTTAAGTTAAGGAGGTGCGTTGCTAGCCTGGTTGCTATGTTTCCGGTTGGTCGTAAAAGTGTTCGTCATGTGTTTGTACCCTGCTCAAATATCTCAGTAAAGTTATTCATTGGATTACACCTTGGAGCGCTTTTTCCGGTACATTTTTTTCCTGCTTTCGCTATCTGCGCCTAATGACTGAGCTACGTGACGTCATTTCTTGTGATGTCCCACAGAGCATTTCTTGTCGGGACGGGATTCGTTCCCAGGGATTCGAATAAAGAACCAACTCTTTTTCTTTACTATAGTGGTCTCGATAACGGGTACTGGTTCTCAAAAAGGGATTCGATTCCAAGGACTCTGTTCTTTTCTTATCGAACAACTGGGAAAACCGGTTTCGAGCATCATCCCTAGTGACCAGGCTAACAGCCAATCAGGTAACTGTATTAACTATGACGTTTGGGTGTTGATTCTTTGAATGGAGTCAGAAAAGAAAGTAAAAATGAAAAATAGGGGATGAAACAGGAAAAGTCACCTAGACAGTATGGCAGTTTGTTTTTTTTAAACAGACCACCTTAGCCGCGCTCACCTTTTTTCAACCCTCGTCTGTTCCCTATGTTTTAAAAATAGTAATTTGTTCTGGTAATATTTAAATATTAATTACTATACAACTTTGCTTAAATAGAAATAACAGACCAAATTAAATGTTAGACAGCTGTAACTTCCTGGCACTCAACCTGCAGGAAATAGTCCTCAGGTTTCTCTTTGCATTTTCACACTTTATGAAGCATTTCTTACATATTTTTGCACCTTCATTTTAAAAAGTTATTGTTAAGTGTTCAATGTGATTTTACAACTTTGTTTACATTGGATTGTGTCCCATGCTTGTGTTGACATTTCCTTTACTTTCTGCCTCGATAGCTGAGGGGAATATAATCAGAAGAAGGTTACATTTCAAATAAAAATGTTTACATTTATTATATAAGTCTCCTGGTCCTTATTTCCAGAGGTCAGTATTTTTTTAACTATTGTTGGGCCGTGAGCACCCCCTACAGGTCCGCCAAAAATATCTGTTTCTCAGCTGTGGGCCGTGATACTCAGTTGTAGTACACTTTTCCGCCATTTGGGGCAGCAATGACAATATAAAACAAACAGAAGAAGTCTGGAGCTAAAGTCAAGGAAAAGTTTCATAAGCGCAAAAATTATGAATAAAGTAGTGAAGCTGTATTTTTATTTGCACTTTATTTTAGAAACTTATTCATATTCATTATTAATTTAGTTTGAAATCCTTTTAGCACATAAGTTTATTTTTTTAATCTTTTACAGTGTATTAAATTAGTACGTATTTTCGTAATCAGCCTTGATAATATTTTTGTGATTAAATTTTTTTTATATCATTTGACAAGGATAATAAAGTTAAAGTACCAATGATTGTCACACACACTAGGTGTGGCAAAATTATTCACTGCATTTGACCCATCACCCTTGATCACCCCTGGGAGGTGAGGAGAGCAGTGAGCAGCAGCGGTGGCCGCGCCCGGGAATCATTTTTCGTTATTGAATCCCCCAATTCCAACCCTTGATGCGGAGTGCCAAGCAGGGAGGTAATGGGTCCCATTTTTAGAGTCTTTGGTATGACTCGGCCGGGGTTTGAACTCACAACCTACCGATCTCAGGGCACACTAACCACTAGGCCACCAAGTATGGCCTGGTAAAGTGTAAGTAGGTTAGATATAATAATTGAACATGGTTAAAACCACAAGTAAGATAACTAATTCACTGGTAATACTTCAGGGTTTTCCTCCATAGTGGAAAAGTCGGGCCTTGAGGTAAAAAAAGTTAAGAACCCCTGGATAGCTCATAAAAATATCAATAATTATCGATATATAACACTTCTATCGCCCAGCCCTAGGTTCACGACGACAACTTACCTGACCCCCGGGTCACTCATGCTGTGTCCATGGTAACGGTAAGTCTGTAGCTCCATCACCACCGGACCCTAAAGCACAAAGCGGTCACCACACAAACTCCTTCTACACGCCAATCAATCAGTCGGCCAGTCACCTTTCCGGCTCGGCAGTGGTCTGCTGCAAACTTGACCGCCTCCCTCACACACAGGACGTCCATCCCGTCCACCTGCACGGCCACAAGACATTGAGGAAAGCTGCTCCTGATCATGTGACGCGTGTGTTCTTGTATTTCTACACTTCTTGAGACATCAACAAGGAAAAGTAGCTTCCATATGAGGAGGTGTGAACAAGTTAGGACATAAATCATGGTCCCAATAACATTGCATCTAATAGAGAATGTCTCAATTGGTGGTGAAATATATCAAATTTTCAAATGGACTGTGTGCCGGTTTTAAAAGTGCTACCCCTCTGGTCAACATATGAAATAAGTGTGTAAAAATTTGAAGTGCTCCCCCTCTGGCCAATATATGCAATAACAAGTGTGTGTAAGAAATTGAAATGCGCCCCTTTGGTCGAAATTTATTTAAAAAAAAAAAAAAAGTATATTGAGACATACTTAACGAAGTAAATAATGAAGACTAAAAACCAATTACAAACAAAAAATTAAAAAAACTAACAAAAAGTTTACCTTTTTTATATTTGCATAGTATATATATATATATGGGTTCCGGGTTCGATCCCCGCTTCTGCCAACCTAGTCACTGCCGTTGTGTCCTTGGGCAAGACACTTTACCCACCTGCTCCCAGTGCCACCCACACTGGTTTAAAAATGTAACTTAGATATTGGGTTTCACAATGTAAAGCGCTTTGAGTCACTAGAGAAAAGCGCTATATAAATATAATTCACTTCACTATATATTAGGGATGTCCGATAATATCGTACTGCCGATATTATCAGCCGATAAATGCTTTAAAAAATGTAATATCGGAAATTATCGGTATCGGTTTCAAAAAGTAAAATGCATGACTTTTTAAAACGCTGCTGTGTACACGGACGTAGGGAGAAGTACAGAGCGCCAATAAACCTTGAAGGCACTGCCTTTGCGTGCCGGCCCAGTCACATAATATCTACGGCTTTTCACACACTCACAAGTGAATGCAAGGCATATTCGGTCAACAGCCATACGGGTCACACTGAGGGTGACCATATAATCAACTTTAACACTGTTACAAGTATGCACTACACTGTGAACCCACACCAAACAAGACCGACAAACTCATTTCGGGAGAACATCCGCACCGTAACACAACATAAACACAACAGAACAAATACCCAGAACCCCTTGCAGCACTAACTCTTCCGGGACGCTACGATATACACCCCCCACCCCCAAGCCCGCACACCTCAACCTCCTTATGCTCTCTCAGGGAGTGCATGTCCCAAATTCCAAGCTGCTGTTTTGAGGCATGTTAAAAAAAATTATGCACTTTGTGACTTCAATAATAAATATGGCAGTGCCATGTTGGCACTTTTTTCCATAACTTGAGTTGATTTATTTTGCAAAACCTTGTCACATTGTTTAATGCATCCAGCGGGGCATCACAACAAATTTAAGCATAATAATGTGTTAATTCCACAACCGAATCGATATCGGAATCAGTAATTAAGAGTTGGACGATATCGGAATATCGGATATCGGCAAAAAAGCCATTATCGGACATCTCTACTATATATTATTATTGTTGAAAATACAAATCTTTATATATCTAGAAAGGGTGGTCCTAAAGAGGTAGGCATTTTTCAGAGGTCTCAATAAGGTAACAAATAGAAGAATGTGTGTGTGTGCAGTATCATACATGAGCATCAGGCAGCTGGGTACATGCTCACACCTGTAACTGCCAGGACGCGCTGATGGCATCCTGTCATAATCTAGGTCCAAAAGTGGCCCGGCCGCAGCACACGGTCTTGCAGCAGCCGTGACCCAGGACCCCAACGCACCCCTCCCAAACAAACCCTCACATTAACGGACCTCACCCTTATTCCCGGTATGTAGTCGCCTCTCTTGTAGTAGTCCGTGCTGGCCGACGCCCTCTCCACCGACGTGCCCATGGCGTATTGGTTGTTCTCGCAGATGAAGATGCACGGCAGCTTCCAGAGGGCGGCCATGTTGAAGGCCTCAAAGATCTGCCCCTGTTTCCGCACAGAAATCAGCACCTCGATTGTTTGGTGTTTGTAAAGCAGATTTGGTGTATTTGAGTAAGCCTCTACCTGATTGGCTGCTCCGTCGCCGTACAGCGCCACGCAGAGTTGATTTTGGCCTTGGTACTGGCAGGCCAGAGCGACCCCAGTACCCAGCGGAACCTACGCGACACAAGGAAGGTTCTGTGAGGACTACAGCCGGATATTAGCGGGCTGCCGCTCTAATAGACCACTATACAGGCATGTGGTTAGAACCTGATGAACAAGATTGAAAATAAGACGGAGCCAGGTCCAGGGCAGTGCCCTGGTGGAGGGACAAGGGGGCTAAGTAGACTCATTGTGGGTTTCCTGGACGTTGTCTACATCGCTAAAAGAAAAATCTAAGGAAGAGAATCCTTCTGCAATCTTCCACTAGTTTTTTTAATATATATATATATATATATATATATATATATATATATATATATATATATATATATATATATATATATATATAAAAATAAATCGCAGTCTGTTGTGATTTCCCTTCCTGGTTCCATGACCTGCCCTATCTTGCCTCTGATTGGCCTGTCCCTAATGTTTTGCCCTAATCTTAACCAATCGTGACTCATCATAGTAAATAACCAACCAATCATGGATGTTCTTAAACGTAAACCGACCAATCATCACTGATGTTTCCCGTATATTTTGTCCCCTGCACGTGGAGTTCCTTCGCTACGTAGCTTCGTTGTTTAAGTGAATCATTTTTAATGGAAAGCCGTAGTTTTTACCACTGGATTATCAAAAACCGCACTCATTACGGGAAAACCGTAGTTGTTGGCAGGTATGGCAAAGAGACGGATCAAGATTTTAAACACATTGTAGGTCGGAAAAACGAAAAATATTCTTAATATTTTTACAGAGATAAAAGATGGATTTCCGATTATAGACGGAAAAATCACATGCCTGACTATAATAAATACAACACAGCTAGGTATATAAAAAAAGTGGTAACGTACGCACTAACAAATACATTCTGTACAAAAATTAATTAACTATGTGCACATGCTGGAAGAATAAATACGCAGTAAAATAATACTATATATTGATATAATATTACACCTTCTCATTCAATGCGTTTTCTTTATTTTCATGACTATTTCCATTGTAGATTGTCACTGAAGGCATCAAAACTATGAATGAACACATGTGGAGTTATGTACTTAACAAAAAAAGGTGAAATAAGTGAAAACATGGTTTATATTCTAGTTCCTTCAAAATAGCCACCCATTGCTCTGATTACTGCTTTGCACACTCTTGGCATTCTCTCGATGAGCTTCAAGCACACCTGTGAAGTGAAAACCATTTCAGGTGACTACCTCTTTTTTCCATATATAAGGTGCACCGGATTATAGGGCGCATTAAAGGAATCATATTTTCTTTTTCTTCTAAATATAAAAGACTTCCTTGCGGTCTACATAACATGTGATGTTGCTTCTGTAGTAAAAATGTTGCATAGATGATGTTTTACAGATCATCTTCAAGCCGCTTTCTGACAGTCGCTTCAGGATGCGCCGTTTTGTGGGCGGTCTTATTTACATGGCTCACCTTCGACAGCGTCTTTTCTCCGTCATCTTTGTTGTAGCGGTGTAGCGTGCAAGGACGGGAGTGGAAGAAGTGTCAAAAGATGGAGCTAACTGTTTTAATGACATTCAGACTTTACTTCAATCAATAACGGAGCAGCATCTCCTCATCCGGAAACAACAACGCCAGAAATGTGTCCCGTGAAAAACCGTCCGACCGGAACTCTCTAATAACTAAAGTTCCTTGGGTGAATAATGTTAACTCACTACACCGGTATGTTTTAACGCTTTCATGGCGAGTTTACTGACAGATATAAGTAAGAACTTTACACTACTTTATATTAGAAGGAGGATGAATGTCACATAAGAAGATAGAGGAAAAGAAGAAGCTAATTGACTACGATGTCGTCACGGACTACAAAGGCGGACGCGTGCAAATTTTCAGGACTTATGCAGATCCCAAATACAGATCAGTAGGTACCAGAAGGTAAGAAAAGTAGCTTTTGCATAATATTGCGAAATAAAACTTATGTCATACCTTATACACACACCATAATAATCTCCTATGTTGAAACACAGTACAATCCATGAAGCGGTGCGGCTTCGTAGCTTACCAAAGTCCTACTAAAACATTTTGACAGATTTTTGAGCGCCGTGTGTAATGTTCTATATTTTCAATGGATCATTGGTGTTGTTTACTTGAGTCATATTGCAGTCTACACGTATCTCTTGTTTGACTGCCATCTACTGGTCACACTTATCATTTCACCATGTACCAAATAAAATTGTTTCAGGGTCGGTAAGCAAAACCAGAGTTATTCCGTACATTAGGCGCACCGGGTTATAAGGTCTACGGTCGAGTTTTGAGGGGAAAAAAACGATTATTATTGTCCAGAAAATACGGTACTCAGGAATTGAGCTTTGACTCTTTGGTGGGCGACTCAGAATCAGCCATTTTGGCAGGTGCCCTTAAAACATCAGTGCATGCTGCTGCGCTCACCTGCGCTCCCACAATGCCGTTCCCGCCATAGAAATGGGGTGCGTACATATGCATGGAGCCTCCTTTGCCTTTGGCCACGCCCCCTTTTCTGCCTGCAGAGCGACAACGTTGAGGCGTGCCACGCACACACACAAAACGAAGTGGACGCTCATCGTTGACGCGGAAGTCATCTCACCTGTGAGCTCGGTCAGGATCTCTTTGACGGACACGCCGCGGGTGTACGTGTAGCCGTGTGCTCGGTAGGCCGTGATCAGGTGATCGGTCGGGTTAATGGCGGCCTCGATGCCGACGGCGCACGCTTCCTGTATGAGACCAAAACATACAGTCGGCGTGTGTGCAGGATTTCAGCTGGGCGTGTCCTCCCTACCTGTCCGTCATACAGGTGACAGAACCCGCGGATGATTTTCTGCTTGTAGAGCTGATCGGCCTTCAGCTCCATGCGCCTCACCGTCTGCATGGTGCGGTAATACTGCAGGCCCTGCTCGCGCGTTAGCTCCGCCTTCGCTGGTGGCCCCTCCTCCAAACCATGCAAGTCGCATTTCTGTAGAGTGGGGGCGTCAATACATCACAGTAGAGAGGGTGCACACAAAAAATTAATTCACATCCACATTGTGATTCTTAATCTTAAAAAATGTATTTACATTTTTTTTTAATAATCAATTTTTTTATTTTTAGGCCATTTATAGGAATCGAATAGTCAGCCCAGGAATCAGATTCTTAATAGGTGTGCACAAAAAAAAGTCGATTCATCTTAATTGCGATTTTTATTCATTCAGAATCTTTTTTTTAATTTTCAAAAATCAATAAAACATTTACACTAAAATATACATCCATCCATCCATTTGTTACCGCTTGTCCCTATATACATATTTTTTTAAATCAAATTTTAAAGATGTTTTAAGGCCATTTCCATGCAATCAGAAGGAACTTTTCTAAACTGTAACCTTGTTTTGAAAAATATTCATTATAATCATCATACTAAATAATACACTGCGAGAATCGGTTTGAATCGAAAATGATGTTGAATTAAAAATAAATTCTGAATCGAATCGTCAGCCCAGGAATCAGATTCTTAATGGGGGTGCACAAAAAAAAGTTGATTAATCTTAATTGCGATTCTTATTCATTCAGAATAGTTTTTTTAATTTTCAAAAATTAATATAAAACAATTCAAAAATATACATACATTTTTTTAAATAATCAATTTCTAAAGACGTTTTAAGGCCATTTCCATACAAGTAGCTATTGTAACTTGTAACCTGTTTCGAAAAAGTTTAATTTTAATGATACCAAAAAATACATTGCGAAAATCGGTTTGAATCAAGAATCATGTGATGTTGAATCCAATATCGATTCTGAATTGAATAGTCACCCCAGCAATCGGAATCAGACTTTTATTAGGGGCGCACACACAAAAAATGTATTGGATTTACTTACAAATCGCGATTCTCATTCATCTCGATTCTAAACAGATTCATAATTATCCAAAAGGGTTTAAAAAATATATATTTAAAAACATTATTAACGAGAATCCATTTAAAAAAAAAAAAAAGACATTTCTTAACCTGTTTAGAAAAAATATATATTTTAATTTTTTTTTAACGAGAATCCTTTTTTTTTTAAAAGATGTTTTCTAACCTGTTTAGAAAAAGTTTCATTATAATTATAGCAAATACCACATTGCGAGAATCGATTCTGAATCGAGAATCGATTCTGAATCGAATCTTCACCCCAGGATTCGGATCGAATCGTTGTGAGCCCAAAGATTTGCCCCTTGGTAAATAGCATGCAAAAAAAAAAACCGGAGGCTCACCTTTATGTCAAACGTCACCTGATGTGTGAAGTCGGCGAATGAGCGGGAAGTTGCAACTCTGGTAGCCTGCACACAAATGAACACATATAGTGAATACAAAGTCCAATCTTTATAAGTCTTTCATTGCACCTATTAAGTGTCCTCCTGATAGTTTTCCGAATTAGACAAGATATACAGTCGTGGTCAAAAGTTTACATACACTTGTAAAGAACATAATGTCATGGCTGTCTTGGGTTTCCAATAATTTCTACAACTCTTATTTTTTTGTGATAGAGTGATTGGAGCACATACTTGTTGGTCACAAAAAAACATTCATGAAGTTTGGTTCTTTTATGAATTTATTATGAGTCTACTGAAAATGTGAGCAAATCTGCTGGGTCAAAAGTATACATACAGCAATGTTAATATTTGCTTACATGTCCCTTGGCAAGTTTCACTGCAATAAGGCACTTTTGGTAGCCATCCACAAGCTTCTGCTTGAATTTTTGACCACTCCTCTTGACAAAATTGCTGCAGTTCAGCTAAATTTGTTGGTTTTCTGACATGGACTTGTTTCTTCAGCATTGTCCACATGTTTAAGTCAGGAGTTTGGGAAGGCCATTCTAAAACCTTAATTCTAGCCTGATTTAGCCATTCCTTTACCACTTTTGACATGTGTTTGGGGTCATTGTCCTGTTGGAACACCCAACTGCGCCCAAGACCCAACCTCCGGGCTGATGATTTTAGGTTGTCCTGACGAATTTGGAGCTAATCCTCCTTTTTCATTGTCCCATTTACTCTCTGTAAAGCACCAGTTCCATTGGCAGCAATACAGGCCCAGAGCATAATACTACCACCACCATGCTTGACGGTAGGAGTGGTGTTCCTGGGATTAAAGGCCTCACCTTTTCTCTTCCAAACAGCTAGATTTTTGTTTCAAGGGGAGTGGTCAAAAATTCAAGCAGAAGCTTGTGGATGGCTACCAAAAGCGCCTTATTGCAGTGAAACTTGCCAAGGGACATGTAAGCAAATATTAACATTGCTGTATGTATACTTTTGACCCAGAAGATTGTCACATTTTCAGTAGACCCATAATAAATTTATAAAAGAACCAAACTTCATGAATGTTTTTTGTGACCAACAAGTATGTGCTCCAATCACTCTATCACAAAAAAGTAAGAGTGGTAGAAATGATTGGAAACTCAAGACATCCATGACATTATGTTCTTTACAATTGTATGTCAACTTTTGACCACGACTGTTAATGCAATTCAAAGACATGCCTCTGATTAAAAGAGTATAAAAAGGGCCCAGAACAAGAAACCAATGGAGTTAGTTAGCAGGCAAACACGGAAGCGGCGCCACTTCTTACTGGTCGGGCTAACGGCTCAGCCGGCGCGCTAGCTAAGTGAGCCGCGCTCGCACTAGCAGCAACTACCGGCGGCGGTGTTGGTGGCGGCGGCGGTTTGGGTGGCAGCCGCTGCTGCGTCCGTGCCAAGTCGGGCGCTGCCGGGGAGGAGTCAGAGAGACTGACGTACTCTGACAGGCCAATCAGCAACTGGGGAGCACAGGAGCCAACCAATGAGAGCCTCATTGGAGAGGTTACCAAAGCAATGGCAACAAGGAGGGGTCAGTCAGCGGATACGGTAACGCCGATTCCACACACCGCGTGACGCTTCTAGAAGCCCAGAGAGACTACAGAAACAGGCCAGCTGTGTTTACAATTAAAATATTTCACTCATGACACTATTTACACATTCCTGTTGATAAAGTCACATTCTTCCACAGTCACTGCTCCAACCTAGTTTGACTTACATCTATAAAAGGGATACAATGTTATGCAGAGGTGTACTTATGACATAGACAAATTATACTATGTAAAGTCACGGCGGAGTGTGTGTGTGTGTGTGTGTGTGTGTGGGGGGCGAGAAGCACTGAATTAACCCTTGTGTAATGTTCATATTGTTGTTACTCAGCCAGCATTTGTGGGTCTGATGGACCTGTTGCATTTTGTGGCTTTTGATGCCTCACAATCAAACACTTTTAGATGTTTACCTTATTCCAATAAACATCTGTTCAGTATATTAACTTTAATCATGTAATTTTAGAGTAACAACAATATGAACGTTGCACGGAAAATTTCTCTGCCAGTTTCTGCATCCCACAGGGATTCTTCTTTTGTGTTTCTGCACCTGCGGTTCCCACACAAGGTTGCAACATTGTTTGTCAACACTGTCTGCTCTCATTTTCTCGCACATTTGACACTCTGATGTTCTGTGTACCTACACTCTGTCCTCCTCCTGTCAAGGCCTGCTGTGTGTGTGTGTGCTATTGTGTAGCTGCTAGCTGTTAGTAGCCTAAAACCTACCAGGTTTAGGTTTAGTAAAGCACTTGGGTGTAAAATAGAAGAAAATACCAACTTATTGGAGGACATTTAGATGTGTACTGGATGTCCAGCTTTGCTCTGCAAGACTGCTCGTATCGCACATTTTGTCAAATCAGCCGATATAATGTGATACTTTTGCTGATGTCAATATCGAATCGGGACACACCCGAGAAAAATGGTAGCTGAAACGTGAGTATCTTGTGAGACACTGTACACCAGGGGCGTCAAACTCATTTTAACTCAGGGGCCACATGGAGGAAAATCTATTCCCATGTGGGCTGGACTGGTAAAATCATGGCATGATAACTTAAAAATAAAGACAACTTCAGATTGTTTTCTTTGTTAAAAAATAGAACAAGCACAATCTGAAAACATAATCAGTGTTTTTTTACACTTACATATTGCGGTTAATAGTAGTCTATTTGTCGTTGTGATAATATTCATCAGTCGAATAGGTGGAATTGAGTCTGGCAGAGTTTTAAAATGCTTCAATTGGTGTTCATTTTTTATCTTTCAGAATATGGAATAAATACTATCAAACTCCAATTACAGGATGTTATTCATGTAATTTACCCATTTTCTTCAACTGATGTACTAACATCATATAGTTTATTCTGTACACATGAAGCATCAGCCACAACAAAACCTGTAAATTTGGACTAATTTTCTTAATCACACATAAAGTTAGAACAATATACAAATTATTTCAGCATACATTTAGAAGAGCAGTTTCTTTCATTCAAAAATTTCAGATCACTTTTATACTTATCAAAACTCATCCTGCGGGCGGGATGAAATCTGTTTGCGGGCCTTAACCGGCCCGCACGTTTGACACCCCTCTACACCCTCTGCGACAGCTGTAGTAATAAAAACTTGTCGAACATGATTTGGCTAGCAAGAATGCTAAAACTGTGGGCGGAGTTTATACTGAATGTTGTGATGGGATGTTTACATTCCCTCTGCTCAACACTCAAACAGCACAGGGCAACAAATGTAGCTTACCACCATCAAGGTGAATGATGGCTTCTCACTTCTCTGTGAAGCGCTTCGAGTCTCTAGAAAAGCGCTATATAAATCTACTCCATGATACTCCATATATGGCCATCATGATTGACCATCTGAATTATAAAAAAAAAAGTATTATTTAAAAAGGCTGCATAGATGCTCACAAAGATTACACAGTTTAAAAATAAGTGTTACAGAGGGATGGATTAGGGACCAACAACAGTGTAAACAGCTTACCTCCGACACGGTTTGGGCTCCCTTGAGTTCAGGTGAAGCGAGAATGATGGAAGGACAAGAACAGCAAGAAACAAATTAGACAATGACGAGAGACAAAGGCTGAATAAGAATGTTCCTAACAGTTTTTTGTTTTAGCATAGAAAGGATGCAGATGCAGACAAACATGACATGCTGTGTTAGAGCAAGAACAGGAAGCACTATTGTTGTACTGCTATGGAATCTGCTGAACAAACCAAATTAAATAATGGTCCACTAGTCAGCTCCAGTTTTATCACTTCCAAACAAGTATTTATGATACAAGAACAAGATAATCATAACATGAAATCGTAAATGAGAATACATTTTTGAGAGTAATAATTGATAGTAAACTATCATGGAAACCTCATGTCAGACACATTAAAAAAACATGTCTAAAAGCCTCTCAATTATAAACAAAGCAAAATTATAGCTCAATGAAAATGCTCTCCGTACTCTATACTGCACCTTGGTACTCCCATACCTTACATATTGTGTTGAAGTGTGGGGGAATACTTACCACAACACAATTAATTCTCTGATCATATAACATACCTTACATATTGTGTTGAAGTGTGGGGGAATACTTACCACAACACAATTAATTCTCTGATCATGTTACAGAAAAGAGCAGTGCGGATCATTCACAATATTGGTTTATTAGAACATACTCATAATCTGTTTATGCAATCAAAGTTGCTCAAATTTGATGATCTTGTTAACTATAATACATCAATAATCTTATATAAAGCATTTAACAAATTATTGCCGCCTAATCTACAATGTTTTTTATAAAACGAGTGCAGGCTCATAATTTGAGAGGCTTTGGATGTTTCTCATTACAGAGAGCTCAAACCACGCGTAAATGTTTTTGTGGGTCTGTATGCGGAGTAAAACTAAGGAACAAACTGGACTTTCAACACAAGCAATGCCAAACTATTAATCGATTTGAACTATTATACAAACATGGGGTCTGGTTCAAATATAGAGATGAGGGTCTTTAATTTGACCTGCTGTTGTACTCTGTCTCAAAGTGTTGTTAACATGTGATCAATGTTTCCTTACCATTATTGCTATGTTGTCTATTACCATTGTTGGTATTTTGTCCCTAAGCGTTGTCGGTATTTTGTCCCTAAGCGTTGTCGGTATTTTGTCCCTAAGCGTTGTCGGTATTTTGTCCCTAAGCGTTGTCGGTATTTTGTCCCTAAGCGTTGTCGGTATTTTGTCCCTAACCATTGTCGGTATTTTGTCCCTTACCGTTGTTGGTATGTTCATTCTTCCTATATTGTTGCTACAAATTATTGTTACGGTGTAATGATTAGACTTAGACTTACTTTTTGTCATTCAAATTATTGTTACCTGTGGTAATGCCACCATGACACAACATTTGTACTATAGTCCTTAAACAAAGTACCAGTGAAACTCAATGTATTAATCACTGAATGGAGAACTGGGGGTGGGATTAAATAAATTATCTTATTCCCACTCCCTTTCAGGCAAAACGTTATGCTTTACATACTGTACATTATCCATCCATCTATTTTCTACCGCTTGTCCCTTTTGGGGTCGCGGAGGGTGCTGCATTCGGCTTTTGCATTATATTAATTTATATTATTACGTGTTGTCTAACTTGTAGTTTTTTTTATGTCATTGCTTGAAATAAGTGAATAAAATAATAATAATAATAATAATAATATCCAAAGTAAAGTGAGTGACAAGGTCAGCATCACCAAGCTAGCGAGTTAGCGAGGTTAGCATGAGCCAGTACGGGAACAGAAGCGGTCTCACGGCCGGGAACTCACCGCATTCCTGCCGGTGATCCTGCACAGCGCGTTGGAGATGATGGTCAACATGTTTTGCATGCTAGTGGACGAGGAGTCGGGCTCTTAAGAGGATTAAACCTGGTTGCGGGTCGCCGAGGCGGGATTTTGCTGAGGGGGTTGAGCCGTACGGCGTCCGTCCTGGATAGCAGTCCGCTGGGTACAAACTATGGCGTAGATTGGTTCCGCCTGCCGTTTTTTAGCCGCACGGACAGCATGACTCCAACCAGATGATTTAAATAATTAAAAGAAAGATATCTTAATAACTTATGAAGACTCTCTAAATATACTACTTTCATTTAGAAGCTAATATATAAGTCCTGTACATTGCCATGAATTGATTAACGTGGACCCCGACTTAAACAAGTTGAAAGACTTATTCGGGTGGCACCATTTAGTGGTCAATTGTACGGAATATGTACTGTACTGTGCAATCTACTAATACAAGTTTCAATCAATCAATCAATTGCCAACATGGTGTTTGTATGTAAACATAACTTTTTGTTGTTGTTGATATTCCAAACCTTTATTTATATTATTCAACATTTACATACAATCAAATAAATAATAATAATCAAAACAAGTACATAAACAGTACATAACAGCGCCAGGGGGTTGTAAACTCAATAAAGCAACTAAAGAAGAATGCAATATATATATATATATATATATATATATATATATATATATATATATATATATATATATATATATATATATATATATATATATATATATATATATATATATATATATATATATACATACATATATATACATATATATATATACATACATACATATATACATATATATATATACATACATATATACATATATATACATATATATACATACATACATACATACATACATACATACATACATACATACATATATATATATATATATATATATATATATATATATATATATATATATATATATATATATATATATATATATATATATATATATATATATATATATATATTAGGGCTGTGAATCTTTGGGTGTCCCACGATTCGATTCAATATCGATTCTTGGAGTCACGATTCAATTCAAAATCGATTTTTTTTTCAATTCAACACGATTCTCGATTCAAAAACAATTTTTTCCCGATTCAAAAGGATTCTCTTTTCATTCAATACATAGGATTTCAGCAGGATCTACCCCAGTCTGCTGACATGCAAGCAGAGTAGTAGATTTTTGTAAAAAGCTTTTATACTTGTAAAGGACAATGTTTTATCAACTGATTGCAATAATGTAAATTTGTTTTAACTATTAAATGAACCAAAAATATGACTTATTTTATCTTTGTGAAAATATTGAACACAGTGTGTTGTCAAGCTTATGAGATGCGATGCAAGTGTAAGCCACTGTGACACTATTGTTCTTTTTTATAAATGTCTAATGATAATTAAAATGATAATTAAAAAGCTGATTTTTAATCACTGCTATGTAGAAATTGTAACTAATATTGATACTGTTGTTGATAATATTCATTTTTGTTTCACTACTTTTGGTTTGTTCTGTGTCGTGTTTGTGTCTCCTCTCAATTGCTCTGTTTATTGTAGTTCTGAGTGTTGCTGGGTCGGGTTTGGTTTTGGATTGCATTGTTATGGTATTGGTGTGTATTGTTTTGTCGGATTGATTAATTTAAATAAAAATAAAAATTAAAAATTACAAAATAATAATAATTTTAAAAAAAAATCGATTTTTAAAAAATGAGAATCGATTCTGAATCGCACAACGTGAGAGTCGCGATTCAAATTGGAATCGATTTTTTCCCACACCCCTAATATATATATATATATATATATATATATATATATATATATATATATATATATATATATATATATATATATATATATATATATATATATATGTGTGTGTGTGTGTGTGTGTGTGTGTGTGTGTAAATAATAATCCAAATTTGGAGCACAGCATCATAGTTTTCACAGCTTTTTGGTTGTTAGCGGTAGAAAGCGTTTTAAAGTAAATTTATAATTCATTTTTAAAGGCACAAAAAACAGGTCGGAAACTTATGAACATACAACTTAGCCAATAGTATAATGAGGTTGCAAAGGTAAAATTCATTTTTAAATGTTTTCTCATACTGTGTAAATCCGAATAGCACATCTTTAAAACAAAGCACACATGTGTTGTAAACATGTATGTAAACATGTAAACATATGTAAACATAACATCTCGACCCTCGCTTCGCTCGCACACGGCACAGTGAGATCTCGCGAGACCTCGGTCAACGTCCCGAGACAACGGCTGCGAATCGCGGATAATAGAAGGTACTTTACTGCTTTTATTTTCGTTTACTCGGATTTTTAAAATATAGATCTTCCACCGAGCTTTCGTGGTCCTATGCATCTCTGGACGGTAAGTTTCTCAAATGGCCGGCTAATACATTTCGGGGCTAACTTAATGAAGGCACCGCCGGCTCGAGCAGCGAATCCTTCGAAATAAGAGCCTACACATTTTTTCGCGCTTTTCGCCTGTAAGACGACGCTTAGCTTTAGCTTCGCTCGTTCTCCATTTTGAGGAAGAACCCAAACGGCAGAATCTCCCCGGAATTGGCTGGCTGGAAAAGTTCAGTGACGGTTAAAAGACACCGAAATTGAATAGCGAACTGCGCCTTTTTTTAAGGCGAGCAACGACGCTGCTATTAGCATTAGCATCCGGTTGAGGCCTACTCAGGAAGCGGGCGGGAGCTTTTATTTTCAAAAACGGCTCCCTGTCAGCTGATGGTTCTGAGAACTGTTGTTTTATTTAAGCTGCAATTAACGTTATTTTCCACTTAATTGCCATTCTCCATGTTCTAAATCCACATTTTCCTGCAGATTCCTATTGAGGCTGATTTGAGGCGGTGAAGACTGAACTTCTCAGCATCACTGGCACAATTTGACAGTAAGTCAGAACAAGTTGGACTGGTTGAAAAGTGGCATTGACGCTCACCTCTCTCCTAGCCATGGCTCAGGGCGCCAACCATGGCAAGCTGCTCCTGCAACGCCTCCACCAGCAGCGGGAGATGGACTTCCTGTGCGACGTCACCATCGTAGTGAGAGACGTGGAGTTCCGGGCGCACCGCAACATCCTGGCGGCCTTCAGCAAGTACTTCTCCTCCCAGGCGGAGAGGGGCCAAGAGGTGACCACGCTGGACCCCGACAAAGTCAGCCGCTACGCTCTGGAGAAACTTCTGGAGTTTGTCTATACGGGACAGATGAACCTCAGCAGGTAGACACGTTATGGAAACAGAAACTACCGTACTCTCCAGACCAGACCTCGGCAAATTAAGGCCCGGGGGCCACATGCGGCCTGTTAAGCTTTTCAATCTGGTTGCCGGACATTCCCAAATAATTTTTTTTAGATCTTTAAGATGGAAACTAGCTGCCACTATTATGTGCAGTGATGTTTTCTAATGACCGTAAGTCTTGAATTATACAAAGTATTTCAATGGTTGGAATCTGCGCTTATGGATGATATACCACTTACTATGGTAATCTAATTAGTTACTATGGTAATCTAATTAGTTACTATGGTCATCTAATTAGTTACTATGGTAATCTACGTCACAGCAGCTCAGACGAGGCACCAAGCAGTGTGGGCGGGAAGCGTTTCCACAGACGCGGAAGGAGATTTTCACAACAAAGTTCTAAAGCTTAGTGATATATCAGATTGTAGGCGAGTTTATTTTGTACCCTTCGCGTTCATATTTCACTGTTTGTTGCATTTCATTTGATTGTAAAATATGTCGATCGAAAGGGGGTGTGACGTTCATATTTTGTCAATATTCAGTGTTTTATCGTCCATAGAAAAATTAAAAAATTCCATTAAGTTTTTTAAGGCGGTCTGTCATAACGTTTTTAGCATTCAATCAGACATTATTGTGAGGTTTTGTATTAGTGTTCCTAAAAATAGATATACCGGCTAAATGTGGCCCCCGAGTCAAAATAATTGCCCAGGCCTGCTCCAGACGATAGAGTGCACCCACCAAATTTTGAAATAAATAATTATTTTTCACATATCAGCTGCAGATATATAACGGTACGAAATATTTAGTAAATGTTTTTACCTTAATTGTTCCCGAACGGTGCCTGTCAGATGGCAGTAAAACTAGGGATGTTCGATAATAACGGACTGCCGATATTATCGGCCGATAAGTGCTTTAAAATGTAATATCGGAAATTTTCGGTATCAGTTTCAAAAAGTCAAATGTATGACTTTTTAAAACGCAGCTGTACGGAGTGGTACACGGACGTAGGGAGGAGCACAGAGCGCCAATAAACCTTAAAGGCACTGCCTTTGCGTGCCGGCCCAGTCACATAATATCTACGGCTTTTCACACACACAAGTGAATGCAAGGCATACTTGGTCAACAGCCATACAGGTCACACAACAAAATTAGGCATAATAATGTGTTAATTCCACGACTTGTATCGGTTGATATCGGAATCGGTAATTAAGAGTTGAACGATATCGGCAAAAAAGCCATTATCGTACATCTCTAAGTGAAACAGCCGATTAAACAAAACAGAAGCCACCGTCATGGACCAACTAGCTAAGGATGCTAGCTCTCTAATCAGCCAAACAGACTCAATATCTCCACGGTGTACTTTTGGTGAATTTACGAAACTGAAACAAATACAAAAAGAATGCCATTGTAAAGCAATAGTACTGACACTGACACAGACGCTTGTAAGTGGGTTAGCATATTTGCTCATTCCAACGATGGTAGCTTGATACATTACGATACCACGTATAAATGTGCATGAAAACACTCCGACACACATCACTTAGCTGAGTCAGTATAAAGTGTTTTAGTTATATTGTAAAACTTAGAACCGTTGCTGGGAGTGATAAATGAAGAATCCTTTCCAGCAGCAACGCTGTGGATGGTTTTACTTCCAGTTTAAGGCATTCAAACAGGAATTTTGTTATATATTGTGTGTATTATATAATAATATATTAGTGTATATTATATACTGTATATATAATATGTAAATATTAGATATATGTAAAATTTTATATTGCTACTATGGTACATTTTTAGTCTACTTTATACCTTTTGTTTTCGCCCTCTGTTTGTGCCCTTGTGTGCATTATACTTTCCATTCTTTGTAACCGAGCTACTGTGTGGAACAATTTCCCTTGTGGATCATGAATGTTTGTCTAAGTCTAAGTACGTTTTCATCCTGCAACACCTGCAGTGAACAAACTCGTCCAAAATAGTTAGTGCTGCAAGGGGTTCTGGGTATTTGTTCTGTTGTGTTTATGTTGTGTTACGGTGCGGATGTTCTCCCTAAATGTGTTTTTCATTCTTGTTTGGTGTGGGTTCACAGTGTGGCGCATATTTGTAACAGTGTTAAAGTTGTTTATACGGCCACCCTCAGTGTGACTTGTATGGCTGTTGACCAAGTATGCGTTGCATTCACTTGTGTGTGTGTGAAAAGCCGTAGATATTATGTGATTGGACCGGCACGCAAAGGCAGTGCCTTTAAGGTTTATTGGCGCTCTGTACTTCTCCCTACGTCCGTGTACACAGCAGCGTTTTAAAAAGTTATAAATTTTACTTTTCGAAACCGATATCGATAATTTCCGATACTACATTTTAAAGCATTTATCGGCCAATAATATCGGACATCTCTAATTTGTTGGATTAAAAACATGATAGGCGTTGGCAAAGAAAAATCCATAAATTAGCCGCGCCGTTTTATAAACCGCTGGCTTCAAAGCGTAGGAAAAAAGTAGCGGCTTGTAGTCTGAAAAATATGGTATTGTGTAGAAGCGATGGGACAATTGTCCTAGTGTAAGTACGCCTTAAGTCACATTTGATGTTTCGTTGTTTTTACAGCACCAGACAAGTTGCCGTCCGCCGAGCCGCCATCTTTCTGGGAATGTCAGAAGCCACAAAGTACCTGGAGGAAAGTCACCACTGGTTGGAGGCCAGCGAGGCGGACAAAGACGCCGGCCTCTATTCGGTCAGTCCCGGCTCTCCGGGCAGTCCCCACTCGCCCGTCACTCTGTCCATCGCCTCAGTGTCGGGAGCATGGGGGGAGGAGGGCCAGGACAGCAAAAAGCAGGAAGAGGAAGACGTGGGTGAGGAAGTGGGTTTGGAGGAGGAGGAAGGGATCCCAAGTGAGGAGGACTACATGAGCGGCGGAAGGGGGATGGGGAGGAAAAGAGGCAGGAAGCCCAAAGGTTTCGGCAGCGAGCTGACAGAGTTTTTGGATGACATGCCCAGACCTCCGGTCTACAGGGGCCGGGGGAGGGGCCGCGGGAGAGGACGGGGAAGAGCGGTCATCAAGAGTGAAGATCCCTACTTGGAGGAGTTTGACGCCGGCGTGAAGGACTTTGGGGACACGTCAGCAGACTGGAGCCCCTCTTTGGACGAGTCCCCTGTCAAGAGGCTGCGCCTCCGAATCGGGGAGAGGCGGCGAGGGCGCGGCCGGGGGCGCGGCAGAGGGAGGGGGCGAGGCAGGAGGCGGCTGGACGAGGACGACGAGGACGATGATGACAGCGGCGAGGGAGGAGAGGAAGGAGAACAAGACCCTTCTGGGACGGGGGACATGAACCTGTCCTGCACCGAGTGCAACAAGCTGTTCAAAGACATTAGCAGCCTGAGACGCCACGGGAAGATCCATAAGGGACTCAAACCTTTCGTCTGCATCTTCTGCTCCAAATCCTTCAGACAAGCCACGCAGCTCAAAACTCACCTGCGCATCCACACAGGTACAACACACATTTACTCAAATGTTACCACGTTTTCTACACTTTACATCACTTTGTAACATTTAACACAACTTTTACTTTAATGTTACCAAGTTTTGTACACCTAACAAAACGTTGACTTAAGTTTACAACACTTTGTATTATTTAACACGACTTTTACTTAAGTCACCAAGTGTTGTAAAATAACACAACTTTTACTTAAAAGTTACCAAGTGTTGTAAACTTAACAGAACTCTTACTTGAATTTTACAAAGTGTTGTAAACTTAACACGACTTTTACTGAAATATTACCAAGTGTTGTAAACTTAACACAGCTTTTACTTAAATGTTACCAAGTGTTGTAAACTTAACACAACTCTTACTTAAATGTTACCAAGTGTTGTAAACTTAACACGACTTTTACTTAAATGCTACAAAGTGATGTCAACTTAACACGACTTTTATTTAAATGCTACAAAGTTATGTAAATTTAATACGACTTTTACTTAATTACTACAGTGATGTACATTGAACACGAATTTTATTTAAATGTTACAAAGTGTTGTAAAATTAACACAACTTCTACTTAAATGTTACCAAGTGTTGTAAACTTAACACGACTTTTACTCAAATGTTACAGAGTGTTGTAAAATTTACACAACTTTTACTTAAATGTCACAGAGTTGTAAACACGACTTTTACTCAAATATTACCAAGCATTGTTAACTTAACGCAACTTTTACTTAAATGTTACTTTGTGTTATAAACTTAGCACAACTTTTACTCAAATATTACTTGCTGTTGTCAACTTAACACAACTTTTACTCAAATATTACTTGGTGTTGTCAACATAACACGACTTTTACTCAAATATTACTTGGTGTTGTCAACATAACACGACTTGTACTCAAATATTACTTGGTGTTGTCAACATAACACGACTTGTACTCAAATATTACCAAGTGTTGTAAACTTGACACAACTTTTACTCAAATATTACTTGGTGTTGTCAACATAACACGACTTTTACTCAAATATTACTTGCTGTTGTCAACTTAACACGACTTGTACTCAAATATTACTTGGTGTTGTCAACATAACACGACTTGTACTCAAATATTACCAAGTGTTGTAAACTTGACACAACTTTTACTCAAATATTACTTGGTGTTGTCAACATAACACGACTTTTACTCAAATATTACTTGGTGTTGTCAACATAACACGACTTGTACTCAAATATTACTCGGTATTGTCAACATAACATGACTTTTACTCAAATATTACTTGGTGTTGTCAACATAACACGACTTGTACTCAAATATTACTTGGTGTTGTCAACATAACACGACTTTTACTCAAATATTACTTGGTGTTGTCAACATAACACGACTTGTACTCAAATATTACTTGGTGTTGTCAACATAACACGACTTGTACTCAAATATTACTTGGTGTTGTCAACATAACACGACTTGTACTCAAATATTACCAAGTGTTGTAAACTTAACACAACTTTTACTCAAATATTACCAAGTGTTGTAAACTTAACATGACTTTTACTCAAATATTACCAAGTCTTGTAAACTTAACATGACTTTTACTCAAATATTACCAAGTGTTGTAAACTTAACACAACTTTTACTCAAATGTTACTTTGTGTTCAGGCGAGAAGCCATTCAGCTGCTCCAACTGCGACAAGTGCTTCGCTCAGAAGTGCCAGCTGGTGGCTCACCGCCGCATGCACCACGGCGAGGAAAAGCCGTACACGTGCAAGCGCTGCGGCTTTAAGTTCGCCACCTCGTCCAACTACAAGATCCACATCAGGTAGTTGGACTTCGGGCGGGCGTCGTTTGCGTGCTGCTGACCAGGTGTTGTCCCCTGCAGGCTGCACAGCGGAGAAAAACCATACGTGTGCGACATCTGCGGTCAGGCCTTCGCTCAGTCCAGCACGCTGACCTATCACAAGCGGCGCCACACGGGGGAGAAACCATACCAGTGCGACCTTTGCGGCATGTCCTTCTCCGTCTCGTCCTCGCTCATTGCCCACGCGCGGAAGCACACAGGTAAGGAGCGCGAGGGTCCACTTCCTGTAAATCAGAGTATACTGAGTTAACCACTTCCTGTGCCAGGCGAGACGCCGTACAAGTGCTCCCAGGCGCATTGCGACTCCAGGTTCGTCACGTCGTCCGAACTGAAGAAGCACATGCGACGACTACACCCAGGTGAGCTTTGCCCTGAGAAGCGTGTCATCGTTATGGCCATGGCGGGCGTCATCCGTGCTGTTGTGTCTTGTCAGAGGGCAACAACGGCGTGCAGTGCCTGCTGTGTGGGAACCGCTTCGCCAGCGTGAAGAACATGATCAAGCACCAAGAGAAGGCGCACGCCGATGAAGTGCGCCAACACAAAGAGCGAGCACGAGCAGGTAAGCGGCGACAAACAACTCGCATACAGTGTTTCCGTGGGTCAGTAAAAAGCATTTCAAGTCATTAAATGGACCCTAATGTCATTAAAAAGCATTACAAGTATTTCAATGGATCTTAATTGGCATTAAAAAGCATTAAATCATTTAATGAACATTAAATAGCATTAAAACAATAAGTCATTAACTGGATCTTAAATGGAATTAAAAAGCAATAAATGTCATTAAATGGATCTTAAATGGCATTAAAATTCATTAAATTGATCGTAAATGGCATTAAAAAGCATTAAATGGATCTTAACTGGCATTATAGAATTATTATTATAGAATATATGTAGAATATATTTATATTATTCATATATAATATTATATATATTATATTATTTATTATTGTCTACTGTGAGCGAACTGTGGTGCTGAATTTTCCCCAGGGATCAATAAAGTACTTTCTATTCTATTCTATTAAAAAGCATTAAATGGCATTAAAAGTAATTTAATGAACCTTAAATGGCATTAAAAAGTCATTAAATGGATCTTTAATTTCATTAAGTCATTAAATTGTATGCAGGTTTCAAAGCGTAGGGAAAAAAGTAATGGCTTATAGTCGCAAAAATACAGTATATATAATTTAAAATACAAGTAAACATGTCTCTATACATTTTTTTCAAAATATGTACAAATAAATTATTTAAAATTAAGTTTTGTAAACAATTTCCAAACCGTAATGAAGAAATGGAAACAGAACTACCACAAGGAATGAATAAACAAAAGAAATGTGCACGGGATAACAAAAGAAAATGGAAAAAATAAAAGCATATTACTATTTTTTGTCTTTGGTGGAAATTGTCTCTTTTAGAATGTGGGAAACTTTTTGTTTTTCTTTGCCATAATTTTTGTGTATGTACACGCAAAGATCTGCGGGAGGGGGAGGAGGGAGAGTATATGTCATCCTTCAGCTAACACACACATTATTTTTTTAAGTGTCATTAAAAGCATGAAATGAGAAGTGTGTAGAAGAAACCTGACATACGTGATTTGTCGTCAGTGGTCCTGCTGGCGTCCAGCCATCCGGTGGCTTTCGTGCAGAGCAAACTGTCCAACGATAAAGCTCTGCGCGCCATCCCAGAAGGCCAGCCTCCCAACCCAGAACCAGCCACGCCGCACCCCAAAGCCGCCGAGCAGTCCGCCGACGACAACAACGGCGGCGGCGTCCTCGGCGAGAGCCTGCAGGACTTAAAGGTGGAGCCCAGTCTCACGCCCATCTCCCCCGCCGACCCGGTCGCCTTCGAGGCGGACGCGGAGCAGACCATCAACTCGGACACGCTACACGCGCTGGTGGAGCAGCTGAGGCCGCCCGCCTCGCCCGCACAAAGCCTGGAGCAGATAGTTATCATCCACACGGTGGACAACGCTGAACAAAACCCCGCCCCCCAGTGAGGAGGACATCATCGCCGTCTCACTCCAAATAAACTTTTGGGCTGGTGTCAGTGACTTTAGGAAGTTGTGCTTCAGGTTTTTGGTAGCGTAGGTTTGTGTGGCCGCTTTAGCGTGTGGTGACTTGGCACACACACACTTTTATTAGGGTTGAAAGTGAAAGTGTTTGAAGAAGCTGCAATGAATTTCACTGCAGTTGTGACACCACAATGTATTACTCAATCTTTCTTTCCTGATTTATTACAAGTCGTGTTTTTCATTTCATTTTCAGCTCGTCTACAACGTATGTACAAAAATGCCCATTACCACTGTATATAATTTGAACATGTCAAATAAATGGCTGACAAAATGATGATGTTCATTATTTCGTAGCTTTTGTCTTCAGGATATTTGAGATCCGACTTGCGCTAAAGTTCACGTCCAAGAGAGTAAAAACATTTAATTTACACGAGAGGCGGGTGTCCAAAGTGTGGCCCCATTATTCAAGTACCGGTAACTGGAATTAAATGGCATCGAGAAAAAGTTGCAATGTTGGCTCTAATAACACAAAGCTGCTATGTTGTTTTCTTTACAACTGTCATTACTCAAAAAATAATGAATCCAAATCAATGTTATGAATTATTGATCTATTCAAGCCTGCAAATCACTTACATCAAAAAATTTCACTTTGAAATATTTTAGTAGAGTACATTGTGTATTGTGTGTTTGCCATTCAAAATTTCAAAACATTTTGACAAAAAGCATAAAAAAACATGCAATAAATAACAAAAACTTCTAATTGACGGACGGATCTGAAGTTGATCGAAAGATCTAAAGTAAGAAAAGAAAAAGCAATTATAAGACTTACTTTTATGAGTGGGGACCTTTTGGATGCCCAATAATGTTAGTGGGATTTTTTTTATTTTTTGAACTGACATTGGTCAAAAACATTTTTTGAATAAAATAAATGTTGTTATGAATTATTGACCTATTTAAGGCTCCAATTACTTCACATCAAATGTTATACTTCAAAAATATTTTGGGGGAAAATATTGCGTATTTTGTGTTTGCCATTTAAAAAAATGTTTTGATAAAAAGAGCATTAAACAAACAAAAAAACGTGAAAATAATAAAAACTTATAATCGACAAGATGGATCGGAAGTTGCTCAAAAGACTTAAAAGTAAAGAAAGAAAAAACAATTGTAAGACTTATTTTTATGAGTGGGGACCTTTTGGATCCCAAGAATGTTAGTGGGATTTATTTTATTTTCTTTACTGACATTGGTCAAAAAAAATAAAATCAATGTTGTTATGAATTATTGACCTATTTAAGGCTCCAATTACTTCACATCAAATATTACATTTCAAAAATATTTTTGGGGAAAATATCACGTATTTTGTGTTTGCCATTTAAAAAAAATGTTTTGATAAAAATAGCATTAAACAAACAAAAAAAAAAAGGTAAAAATATTAAAAACTTATAATCGACAAATGGATCTGAAGTTGCTCAAAAGACTTAAAAGTAAAGTAAGAAAAAATAATTGTAAGACTTATTTTTATGAGTGGGGACCTTTTGGATCCCAAAAATGTTAGTGGGATTTTTTATTTTATTTTAAACTGACATTGGTCAAAAAAAAAAAAAAAAAAGATTTAAATGTTGTGATATACTGACCTATTTAAGGCTCCAATTACTTCCCATCAAATATTACACTTTGACATTTTTTGGGGGGTAGGGGGGGAATATTGCATATATTGTGTTTTTGCCATAAATAAAATTTGCCTTGAAAAAAGAGCATAAAACAAACATGAAAAAAATAACTTATAATTGACAGATAGATCTGAAGCTGATCTATATGATAGATGAACTTCAGATCAAAAACATATACAGTATATACTAAAAACTTTGGTGAGTGGGACCCTTTTGGATCCCCAAGATTTTTTAATTTAATTTAAACACTTAAGTCTCTAGAATGTGGAGACTTAAGCGTTTAAGGTTAAAAAAAAGTATGACTTATTTAACACTTTTATGAGTTAATATTTGGACCCCCAAAAATGATAGTAGGAGTTTGGAATAAAACTGCCATTACTCAAAAAATAATAATGAATCAAAATCAATGTTATGAATTATTGACCTATTCAAGCCTGCAATTCCCTCACTTTAAAAATTCCACTTTGAAATATTTTTCAAAGAAAACATTGCGTATTTTGTGTTTGCCATTTAAAAAAATGTTTTGACAAAAAGAGCATAAAACAAACAAAAAAACTTGAAAAAAACAAAACAAAACGTATAATCGACGGATGGATCTGAAGTTGATCGAAAGACTTAAAGTAAAGAAAGAAAAAACAATTGTAAGACTTATTTTTATGAGTGGGGATCTTTTGGATGCCCAAGAATGTTAATGGGATTTTTTTTTTTTAAACTGACATTGGTCAAAAAAAATAAACAATGAATTAAAATCAATGTTGTTATGAATTATTGACCTATTTAAGGCTCCAATTACTTCACACCAAATATTACACTTAGACATTTTTAGGGGGTAAAATATTGCGTATTATGTGTTTTTGCCATAAAAACTTTGAATAAAAAAAAAAAAGTATACTAAAAACTTTGGGCCTCCAATTACTTCCCATCAAATATTCCACTGACAATTTTTGGAGGAAAATATCACACATTTTGTGTGTTGGCCATATAGAAAACACATTTTCTTGGACAAAAAGAGCATAAAAGAAACAAAACATGAATAAATAATACAAATGTATCATCGACAGACACATCCAAAGTTGATCTCGAGACTTTAGCGTTAAAGGTTATCCCCCAAGAATTTTTGTGGATTTTTTTTTAACTGTCATTGCTCAAAAAATAATAATGTATGAAAATCAATGTTGTTATGAATTATTGACCTATTTAAGTCTATAATTACTTCACATCAAATATTAAACTTAGAATTTGTTTGGGGGAAAATACTGCCTATTTTGTGTGTTTGCCATATAAAAATCTAAATGTTCTTTGACAAAAAGGGCATAAAAGAGACACAAAAAAAATGTTCCCCCCAAAAAATTACAGATATAGTATACGGATAGTTCTTAAATTAATCTAGAGATGAGCAGAAACGCTATGGACAGGTATATTTCCGGTTCAAGGCACAAAACAGGAAGTACATTTTCAACCCGCAGCACCTGCAGTGAGTGAACTCGTCCAAAAGATGGCGCCATAGCAGAAACAACAACACACTGGAGTCGATGTTCAAAACTATTTGTTGTATACAAAACATTATGACCGTTAGTGAATAAAAAATCCCTAAATTAGCCGCACAAGTAATAAAAAAAGAATGACCTATTTTTAACACTTGTAAAAGTCCCCAATAATTTTATTGGGATTTTGTTTAACAAAAAAAAAAAAAAGAATTAAAATCAATGTTAAAAATAATTGACCTATTTAAGCCTCCAATTATTTCACATCAAATACTCCACTTTGAACATTTTTTTTGGGGGGGTGAAATATTGCATACTTTGGGTTTTTGTCATAAAAAACTGGGTTTTGACAAAAAAGGGCATAAACTACAGAGCCCCTAAAGGGACATGGGGGAAATTTTTTTTTGTATAATTTTTTTTTTTTTAGACATGTATCTTGTGCGCACGAGAAACTTTCTCGTGCGCACAAGACGTATTATTTTTATTTTTATTTTTTTAAACATGTATCTCGTGCACACGAGATACATGTCTAAAAATAATAAAAATAAAATACATATATATAAATTGTTTTTTTATAACTTTATAAAAAGTATCTTGTGCGCACGAGATACATGTCTAAAAATAATAAAAATAAAATATATATATAAAATTGTTTTTTTATAAATTTATAACTTCATAAAAAGTTTCTCGTGCACACGAGATACATGTCTAAAAAAAAAAAAAATTATAAACATTTCCCCCCCCCCATGTCCCTTTAGGGGCTTTGTAATAAACATAGTTAAAAACAAAAATTTTTATTTAAGCGTTAAAAATAAAAATTCATATGTGAGGTATTTTTAGCATTTTTATGACTTTCGGGATACTTGAGGGGAGCCCTAAAGGTTAAAAAAAAAAGGAAAAAAAAGGATATTGTATTGGTTTTGAAAATGAAAAATATCTATACTGCATTCTTTGATTTTTCAGTGAAAAAGTTTGGACACCCTGTGCAAGAGCCTCAATGAGGACACACTGCCCCTCGTGGGGGGAAAGGGTAATGCAGGTGTGGGCATGTGCAGAGATCGGTTTCAAAGTCCGCCTTCCACACGCATTTGAAAATATACTAAAATGTTACCTTTTAAAGAAATTGCCTTTGACTGACAGGACTGCCTCAAGCCCCGCCCACGGCTGTGACATCACCAGTCATCATTCTGCCCATATACTGGAGGTGAAAGGTCGCAATGGAGCGGTGTGTCTCCCCCAGCAGGATGGCTACAAGACAGGAAGCAGTGAGGTCAGAGGTGAAGGAGAACCCAGCCAACTGGTGTGTAGCCATGACGTCATGTCGAGCTGAGATTGGTCTTTCTGAGGGACGACACGCAGGACACCTTTCATGCCAAGAGGGTCAGAGGTCACGCTTGGTGGGTTGGGCCGTGGCGCAGCTCAGGAAACGTCCAAGTGGTCTTCCTGTCCGAGGGCGGCAGCTTCCTGTGGACATTTTTTATGATGCACAGCAAGAAAGTCCAGATCCTGTGAGACAGAAGTTACTCAACACTTGTCAAAGATCCTTTATGTCCAAAGCTTTTCCACTGAGGGCCACACGCTGGAGATCAAAGCATGCGGGGCCACTTTGATATAGACTTGTTTAACCTTTAGGGCTCCCCTCAAGTCTCGGTCATAAAAATGTCAAAAATATGTCACACATTATTTTGTTTTTTATTATTCAATGTTAAATTTGTACAACTTCAGTTCTATCTCTCGATAATTAGGTTTAATTTGTTTAAATTATATTTCCTTCCTTGTTTAAGAAAATCCTGCTTTTTTTATGGCATGACAACAAAACGTGCAATATTTCCCCCCCAAAATATGTCAAAGTGGAATATATGATGTGAGGAAATTGGAGCCTTATGGAGGTGAATAATTCATAACATGAATTTCAAATCATTATTTTTTGAGCAATGACTTAAAAAAAAATCCCTTTAAAATTCTTGGGGATTTAAAAGGGCCCCACTCATAATAAAAGTGTTAAAATAAGTTTTTTTAATATTTTTTTTTTACCTTCAATACTCAAGTCGATTATACGTTTTTCTAATTTGTTTTATGCCCTTTTTGTAAAAAAAATAAACTGATTTTGTGAAAAAAAAAAATCTAAATTTACCCCAAAGTGTAATATTTGATGTGAAGTAAATAGAGCCTTAAGTAGGTCAATAAATCACAACACTACTTATTTTATTAAATTTTTGAGTAATTATTGGAGATCCAAAAGTGTTGAAAATAAGTTTATACACTTAAGTCTCGAGATCAACTTCAGATCTATTCGTCGACCATAAGCTTTTATTTTCTATTTGTTTGTTGTATGTCCTTTTTGTCAAAGAAAACTTTTTTTTTTATACAGCAAACACATAAAATAAAATATTTCACAGTGGAATATTTGATGTGAAGTAATTGGAGCCTTAAATAAGTCAATAATTCCTAACATTGACTTTAAATCATAATTTTTTGAGCAATGATTTTAAAAAAGATCCCCCTAAAAATTAGGTATCTAAAAGGGGCCCCACTCATAAAAGTGTTAAAACAAGTCATATATATATATATTATTTAAACTTTCAATTAAGTTAGATCAACTTCAGATCTATCTGGTAATTGTAGGTTTTTATTATTTGTTGTATGGCCTTTTTTTCAAAGAAAATCCTGTTTTTAATGGCAAAACAACAAAACGTGTAATAACCATCCATCCATCCATTTTCTACCGCTTGTCCCTTTCCGGGTTGCGGGGGGTGCTGGAGCTGCATTCGGATGCAATATTCCCAAAAATTACTTCAAAGCGGAATATGTGATGTGAAGTAATTGGAGCCTTAAATAGGTGAATAATTCACAACATGAATTTTAAAACGTAATTTTTTAAACAATGACTTAAAATTCTTGAGGATTTAAAAGGGACCCACTCATAAAAAAGTTAAAATAAGTAATTTTTTTTTTTTTTACTTTCAATACTTGGTTATAAGTTTTTCTAATTTGTATTGTGTCCTTTTTGTAAAAAATAAACTGATTTTGTGACAAAAAAAATGCAATATTCGATGTTAAGTAGATGGAGCCTTACGTAGGTCAATAAATCATAACATTATTGATTTTAATTAATTTTTTTAGTAGTTTAAAAAATCCCACTAAAATTCTTGGAGATTTATAAGTGTTAAAAATAAGTCATATACATAAAACATTTTTATAACACTTAAGTCTCTAGATCAACTTCAGATCTATTCATCGACTATAAGCTTTTATTTTCTATTTGTTTTATGTCCTTTTTGTTAAATTCTTTTTTTAATTTTTATGTATAGCAAACACAAAATAAAATATTACACAGTGGAATATTTGATGTGAAGTCATTGGAGCCTTAAATAGGTCAATAATTCATAACATTGATTTTAAATCATTATTTTTTGAACTATTACTTTAAAATGCTTGGGGTTTTAAAAGGGCCCCCACTCATAAAAGTGTTAAAATAAGTCTTTTTTTTTTTTTTTTACTTTCAATACTCAAGTTAAGTTTTTCTACTTTGTTGTATGCCCTTTTGGTAAAAAATAAACTGATTTTGTGAAAAAAAAGCAATATTTGATGTGAAGTAAATGTAGCCTTAAGTAGGTCAATAAATCATAACACTATTGATTTTATCCATTTTCTACCGCTTGTCCCTTTAATTAATACATTTTTGAGTAATGAGTTTAAAAAATCCCACTAAAATTATTGGCTATTTAAAAGTGTTAAAAAAAAGTCATATACATATATATTTGTTTTAACACTTAAGTCTCCAGACCAACTTCAGATCTATTCATCGACTATAAGCTTTTATTTTCTATTTGTTTTATGTCCTTTTTGTTGAAAACTTTTTTTTTTATATGTAGCAAACACAAAATAAAATATTTCACAGTGGAATATTTGATGTGAAGTCATTGGAGCCTTAAATAGGTCAATAATTCATAATATTGATTTTAAATCATTATTTTTTGAACAATGACTTTAAAATTATTTGGGATTTAAAAGACACTCACTCTTAAAAGTCTTAAAATAAGTCATATTTATTTCTTTACTTTCAATAGTCAAGTCGATAAGTTTTTCTAATTGGTTTTATGTCCTTTTTGTAAAAAATAGATTTTGTGAAAAAAAAAAATGCAATATTTGATGTGAAGTAAATGGAGCCTTAAGTAGGTCAATAAATCATAACATTATTGATTTTAATTATTAATTTTTGAATAATGAGTTGAAAAAAATCCCACTAAAATTCTTGGGAGATTTAAGTGTTAAAAATAAGTCATATACATAAACATTTTTTAATAACACTTAAGTCTCAAGATCAACTTCAGATCTATTCATCGACTATAAGCTTTTCTTTTCTATTCGTTTTATGTCTTTTTCGTTAAAGAACACTTTAGTTTTATATATAGCAAACACATAAAATATTTCACAGTGGAATATTTGATGTGAAGTCATTGGAGCCTTAAATAGGTCAATAATTCATAACGTTGATTTTAAATCATTATTTTTTGAACAATGACTTTAAAATTATTTGGGATTTAAAAGGGCCCCACTCATAAGTGTTAAAATAAGTCATATTTATTTCTTTACTTTCAATAGTCAAGTCGATAAGTTTTTCTAATTGGTTTTATGTCCTTTTTGTAAAAAATAGATTTTGTGAAAAAAAAAATGCAATATTTGATGTGAAGTAAATGGAGCCTTAATTAGGTCAATAAATCATAACATTATTGATTTTAATTATTCATTTTTGAGTAATGAGTTAAAAAAAATCCCACTAAAATTCTTGGGAGATTTAAGTGTTAAAAATAAGTCATATACATAAACATTTTTTAATAACACTTAAGTCTCTAGATCAACTTCAGATCTATTCATCGACTATAAGCTTTTCTTTTCTATTCGTTTTATATGTCATTTTTGTTAAAGAACACTTTAGTTTTTTATATAGCAAACACATAAAATATTTCACAGTGGAATATTTGATGTGAAGTAATTGGAGACTTAAATAGGTCAATAATTCATAACATTGACTTTACATAATTTGAGAAATGAGTTTAAAAAAAATCACTCTAAAATTGTGAATCTAAAAGGGCCCATTCATATATATTTCATTGTTTTAACTTTCAACAATTAAGTCTTTAGATCAACTTCAGATCTGTTAATTGTACGTTTTTATTTGTTTTATGGCCTTTTTGTCAAAGAAAACTGCTACACAAATCCTAGTAAAATTCTTGGGAATTTAAAAGGGTCCTACTCATAATAAAAGTGTTAAAATAAGACTTATTTTGTTGTTACTTTTAATACTCAAGTCGATTTTACGTTTTTCTAATTTGTTTTATGCCATTTTTATTTATTTTTTAACAAAAAATGGCATAAAACATTTTTATTTAAATATGAAATAAATGTGATTGATCTAATAGTATTTGTAGCATGGTGTGTATTTACATAGCGCTTTACCATACCTGGAATGGCAACCAAAACAGCGCTTTACCATACCTGTAATGGTAACTAAAGTGTTTTACATTGTACATCACATTCACACACCGATGGCGGCAATAGTATTCTCTGAATATGCTGCGGGCCACAAATGGAAACCCTTTTGGGCACGACCACTGAACTCACATTTTGAGAGCAAAGAAAATTGTTTTTATTACAAAGCAAAAAAAAAAAAAAAAGGTCAGTGAATGGCAGCCCTTGACAGACATTCACTCTGCTGCTGCTTCGTTTTCGCTCACAAACTTTGAGGACGCCTGCAGAGTGTCGCCCCCTAGTGGTAGAACAAAAACAGTACACCCTCCCCATTACACAAAAAACCCCTACAAAATAAATTAGCTGACGTTTTGCTTCATCCATGACGTCGCCAGGTGCGCAGTTTTACAGTTAACGAGAGGAACGTAAGGTCACCTTCAACGTGTTTGTAAGCCATCAGTGCGACACACGCTGGCGGGGACACAAAACGCTCCAAAGAGAAGACCAGAGTGCATTTATTTAGCGATACAGTGCGGAGCTGCAAACAAGACACACAAAAAGACAAGGTTGTGTTGCAGCTCCTCACTATAGCAGCATCAGCAGTTTTAAACAACACAACTGTCCTCTCAATCACGTGTGTGCTGAACAGCTCAGCAGATTTTCAAGTTCTAGAGGAAAAAAAATAAAAATAAAAAAAGGCCGCCGTGATGTCAGGGAGGCTCTGGCAGTTGTCCTTTGCGTCACTCGTCCGAGCCCGCCGAGCGTTTCTGGTTGCGTTTGCGTGGAGACCTCCTGGGCGACGCTTTGTCTGCGAGGACAAGATGACCGCTTTTTAAACCGAGCCACTTGTACTGAGGAAGGCGCTTCCATGGTTACATACGACTAGGGGTGTCCCGATCTGATATCGATATCAGCTTGCATGTAAAATGTCCGATACAAGCAGCCCTGCAGCGTGTTTACTTGTGCAAAGTTGACAGCAAGTTAGTCAAGTCAATGACAAAAAGGTAAACATGCTCGGCTATAGGCTACTAGGAGATTGCAGCTACACAACAGCTAAGCACACACGCTTAATTGAACAATATTGCAGTTTTGAACAACACACTATCATAAGGTTTAGTGTTTTTCATTCCGACTATTGTTCTGACTCATTTCACTTGATCAAACCTTTTACACCACAAAATAATCAAAGTATGAATGATTTTAGACGACATCCTATGAGATTAATAACCCTTGTGCAAGTTTAAGATTGATTATACACACTTACTCTTAGGATCCATAAGTGTCATAAGTCCGCAATACTTTATTTATTTATTTTAAAAAATGTTTTTTTTTTGTTTGTTTTTTAAAATGATAAATGGGTTATACTTGTATAGCGCTTTTCTACCTTCAAGGTACTCAAAGCGCTTTGACAGTATTTCCACATTCACCCATTCACACACACGTTCACACACTGATGGCGGGAGCTGCCATGCAAGGCGCTAACCAACAGCCATCAGGAGCAAGGGTGAAGTGTCTTGCCCAAGGACACAACGGACGTGACTAGGATGGTAGAAGGTGGGGATTGAACCCCAGTAACCAGCAACCCTCCGATTGCTGGCCCGGCCACTCTACCAACTTCGCCACGCCGCCCCAACTTTTTAACTTTCAAAGCTTGAAATCTTTTAACATGTTCATACCTATCTTTTGATACAACATTTGTACTATCTTTTTATGTTTTATGGCCTTTTTGTCATAAATAGCATAAACTGTTTACTTTAATATAATAGGAGAATGCTATACCGTATTTTTCGGACTACAAGTCGCAGTTTTTTTCATAGTTTGGCCGGGGGTGCGACTTATACTCAGGAGTGACTTATGTGTGAAATTATTAACACATTACCGTAAAATATCAAATAATATTATTTATCTCATTCCCATAAGAGACTAGACGTAGAAGATTTCATGGGATTTAGCGATTAGGAGTGACAGATTGTTTGGTAAACGTATAGCATGTTCTATATGTTATAGTTATTTGAATGACTCTTTCCATAATATGTTACGTTAACATACCAGGCACGTTCTCAGTTGGTTATTTATGCCTCATATAACGTACACTTATTCAGCCTGTTGTTCACTATTCTTTATTTATTTTAAATTGCCTTTCAAATGTCTATTCTTGGTGTTGGGTTTTATCAAATAAACTTCCCCAAAAAATGCGACTTATACTCCTGTGCGGCTTATACATGTTTTTTTCCTTCTTTATTATGCATTTTCGGCCGGTGCAACTTATACCCCGAAAAATTCGGTAAATGCAAAATAAAATAAAATAAAATTTCAGAATGTAATACTTGAGGTTGGTTAATCGCATGCACACACACACACATACAGTAAAGGCCAAAAGTTTGGACACACCTTCTCATTCAATGCATTATCTTTATTTTCATGACTATTTTACATTGTAGATTGTCACTGAATGCATCAAAACTATGAATGAACACATGTGGAGTTATGTACTTAACAAAAAAAAGGTGAAATAATACAAAACAAAAATTGGCCACCTTTTGCTCTGATTACTGCTTTGCACACTCTTGGCATTCTCTCGAGCTTCAAGAGGTAGTCACCTGAAAGGGTTATCCCTTCACAGGTGTCATAGTTTTGATGCCTTCAGTGACAATCTACAATGTAAATAGTCATGAAAATAATGAAAAGGCATTGAAATGAATAGGTGTGTCCAAACTTTTGGCTTGTACTGTACACACACACACACACACACACACATTTATACACGTGCACTACACATTTAAGCGTGCACGCGCACACACACGATCATGTTAATTTAATTTCAGTGGTTTAAAGGCAGTTTAACTCATTAACGCTCATCAAAGCTCTGATAATTATGCTCAGGATTTTCTGTTGGTTAAGGGGGACAAATACACCCCAAAAAAAGTGTTTTAAAATCGGCAAAAATGAGATTAATTGAGTTTTCATGGAAAAAGGATATCAATATACCAGGATTACAGTATGTTTTAAAATAGCAATTTTAATGGGAGTCAATGGGGCTTAAAAAGGTCTTAAGAGAAAGTGTTAATTTGTATATCTTATGTGGGCTCTGTACCGCGGATGTCGTTGTGGCTTGTGCAGCCCTTTGAGACATTTGTGATTTAGGGCTATATAAATAAACATTGATTGATTGATTGATTGATTAGTGGCCACATGCGTGGACAGCACCTTTTAGCTCTTATTTCCAAAATTGTGTACACTACTGAATTGGGGTCTTATGCCGACATATGGACACTTATACTGCTATGTGGTGGTGTCAGAAGAGTATAACATACAATGGAATTTGGAAAAAAAAAGTGTAAAAATAAAAATGTGCATGTCACTACACATTAAGTACACATTTGTGTACTTATGGACTAAGTAGATCATATCAAAAGATGATTTTTAGTTTTTATTCTAATTTAGGGTCCAATAAGCCCAAATAGCAAAGAGAAATAAAAAAGCATGTAAACAAACAGCTTGGGCCTTAAGAGGTTAATACAATGTCTCAATCAAAAGCACAATGCTATTTTATATTTTTTAAAACAATTTTAAAACTCTATAGTGAAATTTCAGACTGCTAACCTTCAAACTGAACAATCATACCACATAAGGAACACATGTAATGCCCATTTTGGGCCCTAGGAGTGCACAAGGGTTAATAACGGTATCGGCCAGTGCTGGTGTGGTATCGGAAGTGAACAAGTTGTATCGGGACACCCCTACATACGTGTTACATTTCATGCATGCATGCATGGTGCAGAGCGGCGAGTTTCTAGACAAAGCCCTCACCTCTGCGACTCTGCACTGAAGGAGACGTGACAGCGGGGAGAAGCGAGAGACAAGACGGAGAGAGAGAGGGAGAGAGAGAGAGAGAAGAGGGCAGGGTGAGTGATCCTCATGCACAGAGAAGCTCAATCAAAGGTTGGGGTGGAAAGAATGTGACAACTCCCAAGAGATGATAGGTAGACAAAAGTATTTGGACACCTACCTGTTATTTGATTAGAAAAAGTGTCCAGATACTATTGTCTATACAGTAAGGGTGTAAAAGTACATGTAGTCGTATCGGAACCGTCGCTTGGATGCGGGACAGGAAGTGTTTACACCGTAAAACAACACTCTTTTAGTCCAGTGTAGCAGAAGTGCAAAGGAGAAGTAAGAACCTGAAATGTTAAAGGGAAACTTCGGTTTTTTTCAACCTGGGCCCTGTTTTCATAATTTTTTCTGTATATGTGAGTGCTGGATAAAACATTTTTTGAGGTCGCGCCAGTATTGAGCAGGGCAGGCAGCCTCCAGCCCAGCTAACGCTCGTACACAGGGCAACTGGCTCTCGTCAAAATTCGGCCTATAAACATGCATTTTTTTCACACTGACAGGCTCAGATAGTTACAATGAGTGTCCGACAACATACTAGAAAGGAGAAATTAACGTATGTCTCTACCTTTAGCTGGAGATCGCTGTTTGTTGTGAGCTGTGTCCAAATCTCACCACGCTACAAATCTCGTTCCGAAATCTCGCGATAACTCGCGACAAAACACCGGTGGAAAAACAGTTACCTAACCCTAACCCTTTTCTATAAAACTAAACTAACAGTCTTCGGTAACTTAGTCCAATACAAAATCACTTCGGTCGTCTCTCTTCACCTCAGTCAGGTAACTGTTTTTCCACCGGTGTTTTGTCGCGAGTTATCGCGAGATTTCGGAACGAGATTTGTAGCGTGGTGAGATTTGGACACAGCTCACAACAAACAGCGATCTCCAGCTAAAGGTAGAGACATACGTTAATTTCTCCTTTCTAGTATGTTGTCGGACACTCATTGTAACTATCTGAGCCTGTCAGTGTGAAAAAAATGCATGTTTATAGGCCGAATTTTGACGAGAGCCAGTTGCCCTGTGTACGAGCGTTAGCTGGGCTGGAGGCTGCCTGCCCTGCTCAATACTGGCGCGACCTCAAAAAATGTTTTATCCAGCACTCACATATACAGAAAAAATTATGAAAACAGGGCCCAGGTTGAAAAAAACCGAAGTTTCCCTTTAAGTCCCCGCTGTCTTTAAGTTTTGTTTGGGAACTTCTCCTTCCCGTGAAATAAACCCAAAAAGCCAAGGTCAAGTTTGATAAGTAGAAAGCAGGTCAAGCACAGTGCTGACAACTGGAACTGGTAATGAATGAAACTTGATGCTACTAAAAATAATTCTATTACTGTTGCACTTTGTCTGTATTGTTTATTTTCCTAAGAAGAACGCAGCAGCGTGGCTGAGATGCTACGAAAACAAAAACGAACCCATTTTCTGCATCCTAGTCACTGCCCTTGTTTCCTTGGGCCAGAACTTGACCCACCTTGCTACCAGTGTCAATCACATGAGTGTATTAATGTGTGTGGCAGCTTTACAAAAATCATTTAAAAAAAAAAAAAAGGCCCTTAGCAATAACTAAAAATAAACACATTTTAATAAAATATACAGTTGCCCCTCGCCAATACGCGCTTCTAATGTTGCCGCTTTACTCAATCGCGTTTCTTAGAAAGCTTTACAGATTCAAAATTCATATCAGTTCCTGGCTGAGTCTCTTTGGACTTCGGCCTATTATGAGTAAAAGATGTACATATCTCAAGCAATTATTGTACGTTTTTTGGGCCTAAAAAGAAGCATTTTCAAACAAAAAATGTCTAAAAGAACTTATAATATGAAACATCTAAAGTGGTGGTTCCTTAAATTTTTTATTTCAGGGCCCAACGTTTCCACTACAGAAGAGCCTGGGGCCCACTCAAATATTAACACTGACTGAATTAGTAATCTTACTCTTAATCACATTCACATATCTAACCTAAAATAGTTTACAACCAATGTCAAATAATATGAAACCATGTGATAATCAAAAACACTGTTATTTATTTAAAACAAACCTTAGACTTAGGTCAGGCTGATTAGAAAAATAAATACCAATCAAATATACAGCATAAGAAGGGAGTCATAACTGATGAAAAATGTTTTTACATACAATTATGTAGTGCTAAAATAGATAAACTAAATAGTTTTTGCGCTTAGGCAACTTCTAGATTACTTTAGCGCCAGACTTCTTCTGTTTGATATTGTCATTACTGCCACAGGTGGTAAAAAAGTGCATTACAGAGTACCGCTGTGGCCCATACGGACTACAGCTGAGAAACAGATATTTTTTGGTTAAGAAACATTGATGTAAGGTACTGTACTTTATTGCACAGCAGATCATCATTAAACAAGGTGCAGTATTTTCAAGTTGTTTAAGAACTGAATGTTTGTGTGTGAATCTATATTACTGTACCGTATTTTTCGGACTATAAGTCGCAGTTTTTTTTCATAGTTTGGCCGGGGGTGCGACTTATACTCAGGAGCGACTTACACTACCGTTCAAAAGTTTGGGGTCACCCAAACAATTTTGTGGAATAGCCTTCATTTCTAAGAACAAGAATAGACTGTCGAGTTTCAGATGAAAGTTCTCTTTTTCTGGCCATTTTGAGCGTTTAATTGACCCCACAAATGTGATGCTCCAGAAACTCAATCTGCTCAAAGGAAGGTCAGTTTTGTACCTTCTGTAACGAGCTAAACTGTTTTCAGATGTGTGAACATGATTGCACAAGGGTTTTCTAATCATCAATTAGCCTTCTGAGCCAATGAGCAAACACATTGTACCATTAGAACACTGGAGTGATAGTTGCTGGAAATGGGCCTCTATACACCTATGTAGATATTGCGCCAAAAACCAGACATTTGCAGCTAGAATAGTCATTTACCACATTAGCAATGTATAGAATGTATTTCTTTAAAGTTAAGACTAGTTTAAAGTTATCTTCATTGAAAAGTACAGTGCTTTTCCTTCAAAAATAAGGACATTTCAATGTGACCCCAAACTTTTGAACGGTAGTGTATGTGTGAAATTATTAACACATTACCGTAAAATATCAAATAATATTATTTAGCTCATTCACGTAAGAGACTAGACGTATAAGATTTCATGGGATTTAGTGATTAGGAGTGACAGATTGTTTGGTAAACATATAGCATGTTCTATATGTTATAGTTATTTGAATGACTCTTACCATAATATGTTACGTTAACATACCAGGCACGTTCTCAGTTGGTTATTTATGCCTCATATAACGTACACTTATTCAGCCTGTTGTTCACTATTCTTTATTTATTTTAAATTGCCTTTCAAATGTCTATTCTTGGTGTTGGGTTTTATCAAATAAATTTCCCCCCAAAAATGCGACTTATACTCCAGTGCGACATATGTTTTTTTCCTTCTTTATTATGCATTTTCGGCCGGTGCGACTTATACTCCGGAGCGATTTATACTCCGAAAAATACGGTACTCGTATTTGTTTTACAGTACAGTATAGGGATGTGCAATGTGGCTTAAAATCTATAGCCTCCTGTGATAAACATATATCACGGTATTTGGTATATATAGGACTATTTTAAAACGGGTTACAAAGGCTCCTAATTTGGCTACTGACGTATGCGATAACATATTGCATCAATTCTGGTTGTATTATTTTGTCAAACCTATTACAAATCTACTTGCTAATTTACTGTTAATGTCTGGTTACTTCTGTTTGTAACATGTTTACAGCTACATTAATGTTAAAATGTAACAAGCACTTATTCTTCTGTTGTTTGGACATTTTACATCAGTTTTGGGTATCGGTCCGATACCAAGTAGTTACAGGGACAGTATTGGTCATACCAATGCGGATACTGATACTTCAAATGTTCAGGATCATTCGAATGATGACATTTTTGATCATGATTATAATCCAACCAAAACACAGCATAGTGATGTAATAATATCTGTCACATGACAAAAGTTTGTAAAAAGATTTATATTTTTTTGGTTTTAGTAACTAACCACTGTAGTATCAACCTGATACTATACTACTTGGTATCGTTGCTGTCGATATTTGTATCAATTCACCTACTTGTTTACATTTAAGAGCTGTAGCTTGCGGTTAGCATATCCTTCAACGGTGTGCAGTGTAGCATGTTTAGCTATTCCTCCTCATCCAGTTATAATAGTACTTGTAAGAAACAATTTATTTGTCTCACATGGAGGCGTGGATCGCTGACTTAGAAGTAGCTTAGCAGTGAAGAGGGATGTTAGCCGCTAGCGAGGATGCGTCATTGCGCTGAGGACGCAGCGTTCGTTCGCTTGTCGCTGTCAAATTTGCTGGACACAGCTACAATGTGCCAACATGCACTATCACAATAAGACAATAGTATTAAAAGCTCTATCGGCTGACAAATTTATATCATTGATGTCTTGTAAAGTCTATATCGCACAACCCTAGTATAGTACATGTCTTACTTTCTATTATGTAAATGTGTCACGTTTCGAGGGCTCTTATAATGTACAAACTCTTAGGTCGTAAACATGCCCTTAACTATGAACATTTGTAAGTAATCATACTTAGCACAGGCGGGTCTGGAAATAAGCATGATAAGCAAGGGACAACTATATTATATATTACATTAATTTGCTTTGTCGCCTATCAAGAAAGCTTATACAGCTATTAAATTATTTGGACCTACACAAAATGTATGAAAGCAGCATCTGCATACATTTTTTTTATAAATCTATATTTTTATTTGACTATTGTATTATTGGACAATAAGGACAAGGAATTTAGAGTTTTTTTATGATTCATTTAAAAAAACAAATTGCACCCAAACGATAAGCAGTTTTACCTTTTGGCTTTTGTTCCCTAACTGTACCAAAAATTAAGCAACCCCAAATACGTCGACACGTACCATTGCACCCCCACTGTACAGTATATATGAGTAGAGTTGTGTACATACTGATCTGGTTCAGAGTTTCTTGAGGGATCCAGCTGAGGTCTACGTCGTTGTGACTCGACGTTCCCATTTCTACTTTCGCAGCAGGACGCCTCCTCTGTGCACGCACACACACACGTTTAAAGAATGAGAAACTAAACAAGTCAATGTCGTCCAAGCCATGCTGCTGTTACCTTTCTGGACTCCAACAGCTGATGAAGGCCGACGACGACGAGCAGTCCGAGGCCAGACAGGAAGATGTACATGAAGATGCTGGAAGGAAGTCGACGGTGAGTTGCGTGGGTGCAAGGATCACAAGCACAAAAGCAAAATCACAAACATTCTTTGGAGATTGTGATGTGTTATTTATACTGTCGTAGGGATGGGTACCGAATGTGGTACTTTTTTGGCACCAACCCAATCCCGTCGGTCCTACCGGGCACCGATTCACATACAATCCCACGGTGCAATGTTATGGTACCTGGGTTGCACGTGACGTCACGCCCGGTTGCCAATTCAGTCGGCTATCCGCACTTCGGCGATCACTCCAGCAGCACTGAGCGCAGAATCAGTCAAACTACATCTAGCTAATGGTACGATTTTTGATGCCAACAAAGTAACTCAAAAAAACGCTCCAAAGGAAGTAAGGCTCCACTTTTCCAAAAATGTGCTCGCTTAATGCTAATATACATTGGCTTTGCTATTGACATGCTACTGATTAGCATTAGCAATTTTACATGACGATTTCAACACTTACAAATTTTTTAAGGAAAACTACAAATAGAATGCACGTTACAATCAAACAGCTGCTGCTTAATAAATACGACACTTGCAGTATTAACGCTTTTTAGGGCACAAAAAAATCACAATAAACTATACACTGATGCCATGTAATGTCTTGCAACTTTAATTGCAACTTAATGTCGTCCCTGCAAATGAGACTCAGCAATCTGATAATAAAACAAGATACAACAACTGAACAGCGGTTATCATAATCAGCTTATTTTTAAATGTTTCAATAAAAATGAGATTGTATTTACAAAAACAAAGAATATTCATTAACACACACAAAACCACCGAAAACTTGTACCGATATCGATCCTCAGGTACCGGGAATTGGTACCGTGTCGGTTCAAATGTAAACAGTAACCATCTGTAGTTGGCAAGAATAGTAAGCAAATAATATACTAGTACAAATAGAATACATAAAAAGTATTCATACATTAATAGTGGTATTATTAAAATAAGACTAATACATGCAAGTGTTATTGTCATCAACTGGCACCTGTACCAATTTATTTTTAATAATCTACTTTATGCTGTGTTACGGTAATTATAACTGAAATGCACATAATTTGGTCTCACTGTACAGTGCTGTTATTCTACAATGTTATGTTATTGTTTTTCACTTGCTTTATTAACTTACAAGCAATCTAACGTTAAATGGTCACTGAATGACAGGAGTACCTGTTGCTGTTTGTTTACACTTAACTGACTCAACGCTAAGCAACTGATACTGTAGGAGAGCCATTCCGATTCAATAACCGGGACGTTTTTAATCACGGTTAATAGTAAAACCGGTTAATTGTTGCATCCTTATGTATGCATGTTTAAAATAAACTAAAAAACCAATAGAAAACAGGAAGAAAGAAGAGGGCGCTTACGTCTCTCCATCCAGACCGTCCTCCTTCTCAGTGATGGTGACCGTCTGGTTAAACACGGCGTCCTGGAAGATGTTGCCCTAATAGCAAGAAGAAAGTGTCATTTAATTGAGGGTGGTGTTGCTAGGCGACAACTCCTCACTTACATTGCTGTCCTTGTAGTTGAGGTTGATGACGAGTCCAAAGGGTCGCCCTCCCATGGGTTCTGCCGGGATGAAGGAGTACTCGAAGGTGGCCTGCTTGCTGGGAGGAACCAGCGTGTCCAGCTGGAGCGCCGTGAAGTTCTGGATGTAGAACTGGTAGTCCTGGCAGGAGAGAAGAACAAGACCACGTCAAGACAGCAAAGGGCGGCGTCCTCCTCTTGTGTCTTTCAAATCTGGTCCAGTTTTAACCTGAGGGTAGCGGAAAGAAGCGTCCAGAGAGTCCACCACAAAGTTCTCTGAGCCTTTGTTGGTAAAGCCCATCAGGAACTTGACAATGTCGTTGGCAGGGAAGTCTGAAAGAGACAGCAGACGTTCACATTTAAAGGGGAAGTACACTTTTTTTCTACAATCCTTATCATGTAAGACAAGAACACGTGTTTTTCTTTCTTTATGCACTCTAATTCTTAATATACAGCAAGTATGAGGTGGCTAACAATGCAGCTAATGACAATGCACTAATAAAACCCATAAAGCACTTTAAAAAACATCTAAAACCCACCAAAAATACTCCATTTACATTTCGTGACCAGAATATTAATCAAGTATTAGCGATATTGTTATTATAAGCGCTTACGCAGACAAACTATTTTTAGCTGTGCCGTGATCACAGAGAGCTAACTAGCTTATGCTGCTATATTGACATACAGTACTGAGCTGCGGCTGCATCACCTCTGAGTTGGTAAAACTTAATTCTAGATTATAAATCATGCCTCTCACCTGAACAGTAGAAGGTTGTGGACATAAACCAAGAAGTTGGTCAACTTTGACATCCAACTTATACCCGGAGATGGCGAGAAAGACACTTTCTTTTTTTTACTCGAGGGGAGATTATGATTAATTCTTCTTCTAAAAGGGAAGATATGAACATCCCATCAGTCGGCAGCCCAGTGAGAGCAGACATTGCACACTAAGTGATTGGTTTATTATGTTTGTATTTCTTGTTTAGCACATAGCGATGGACCTGGGCCGATAACCAATTTTGCTTGACAATATATTGTATAGAGGTGGGGGGAATAAGGGATTTTTACATAGATCGCAATTTGGACATGGACGATTATAAAATCGAGTAGTAAACGTCAATAATCGATAAAATTTGGCTGACTGCAGTGAGCCACCTCACAGAGTGATGCGACCAACTCCTTTATTTTAGGGCAGTTATGTTCCAGTTTTACACACATTTACATTAATTTAATAAATGTGTGAATTAATTAAACTGTTTTGTATAACAAATGCACTGTTTTTTTAAGTTGAAAGTGGCAAACGCTTATTTAGTGAAACAAAAAGAAATGCAAAACAACACCCATATATATATATTAGAGATACATCAATAATCAATTATTAATCGAATCGTACCTCTTGAATCATAATTGTAATCCCATCTCTAATATTGACCTACAAATTATTACCAATAAACAATGTTATTGCCATTATTCTTATGAGACAAAATTAACCATTGATGTAATAATAATGCAGGTATATCCTTTCAAATGCATTATTTTAACGTTGTAATTAATGTAATGAAAACGCTTGAATCTCAAAGTTAAATAAAACAAACAATAAAATATGTTTTGTCTGTTAGGAAAATTTTGCACTTGAATAAAAAAATGCAACCAAAAGTAATAAAATATTTTAAGGAGGGAATTAGGGTGGGCCCAGATAAACACAACCACAACAATAAATAAAATAACAAAAAGTATTGACAAACAAAGTTGCACATCAATATTGAACATGTAGGCAGAGATAGAGTTGTACATTACTTAACTGACAATCAAGTTAAGATCTTCTTAAACAAATGTGCAAAGTAACAATATAAACACTACAGTTTAAACAGATGTATTAACAGGTCATATGCAAAACAAAAATTAAGTTTGTCAGATTCCGAGTGAGGAACACTTGACATAACATGACAACACTTTTATGTTTTGTGATAATTTTGTCCATGTTAGCTACTACATGCTAACTAGTTGCACTGTGTGATGCTAGCGGACCAGCAGCCCCGCAAAAAGAATCAAAGACACTTAATGAGGAAAGATAATTCACCCCCTTATTTTCATTCTGCTACAGTACAAACATGCGTAGCCGTTAAAAGCGACAAAAAGCGTGAATGCTCTTGAAGCACGCACATGGCAATTTATCGACGCTGAAAAACTTACCGACATTACTTTTCATTTATCATTGGTTAATTGACTTATCAAATATCGGCCCCGGCTAAGTATACTACTGTTACTATATGATGCTTAAAGGCCTACTGAAATGAATTTTTTTTATTTAAACGGGGATAGCAGATCTATTCTATGTGTCATACTTGATCATTTCGCGATATTGCCATATTTTTGCTGAAAGGATTTAGTATAGAACAACGACGATAAAGATTGCAACTTTTGGTATCTGATAAAAAAAAGGCTTGCACCTACCGGAAGTAGCGTGACGTAGTCAGTTGAACATATACGCAAAGTTCCCTATTGTTTACAATGATGGCCGCATGAAGTGAGAGAGATTCGGACCGAGAAAGCGACAATTTCCCCATTAGTTTGAGCGAGGATGAAAGATTTGTGGATGAGTAAAGTGCAAGTGAAGGACTAGTGGGGAGTTGAAGCTATTCAGATAGGGAAGATGCTGTGAGAGCCGGGGGTGACCTGATATTCAGCTGGGAATGACTACAACAGTAAATAAACACAAGACATATATATACTCTATTAGCCACAACACAACCAGGCTTATATTTAATATGCCACAAATTAATCCTGCATAAAAACACCTGCGTGTTTGTTATGCTAGCTCCTAGCTCCTCTGCTAGCTCCTAGCTCCATAGAACACGCCAATACAATTCAAACACCTGATCAACACACACAATCACTCAGCCCAAAAGACCGTTTACCTAACCCAAGGTTCATAAAGCTTATATATTTTAAAAAAGTTACGTACGTGACGCGCACATACGGTCAAGTTATCGAATGTTTAGCAGCCAAGGCTGCATACTCACGGTACCTGATATTCAGCTGGGAATGACTACAACAGTAAATAAACACAAGACATATATATACTCTATTAGCCACAACACAACCAGGCTTATATTTAATATGCCACAAATTAATCCTGCATAATAACACCTGCGTGTTTGTTATGCTAGCTCCTAGCTCCTCTGCTAGCTCCTAGCTCCATAGAACACGCCAATACAATTCAAACACCTGATCAACACACACAATCACTCAGCCCAAAAGACCGTTCACCTAACCCAAGGTTCATAAAGCTTATATATTTTTAAAAAGTTACGTACGTGACGCGCACGTACGGTACGGTATGTGTTATGCTAGCTCCTAGCTCCTCTGCTAGCTCCTAGCTCCATAGAACACGCCAATACAATTCAAACACATGATCAACACACACAATCACTCAGCCCAAAAGACCGTTCACCTAACCCAAGGTTCATAAAGCTTATATATTTTAAAAAAGTTACGTACATACGCAAAAAAAAGCCAAAGCTGCATACTCACAGTAGCACGTCTGCGTCTTTGTCATCCAAATCAAAGTAATCCTGGTAAGAGTCTGTGTTGTCCCAGTTCTCTACAGGCGTCTGTGTATCCAAATCAAAAGTCCTCCTGGTTAGAGTCTCTGTTATCCGAGTTCTTCCATCTTGACTGCATCTTTCGGGAATGTAAACAAAGAAGCGCCGGCTGTGTACTGTTGTGGCTGACTACGTTCGAAAAATACGTCCATTTCGCACCGACAACTTTCTTCTTTGCTTGCTCGGCTTCCTTCTCTATAATGCAATGAACATGATTGAAACAGATTCACGAACACAGATGTCCAGAATACTGTGGAATTATGAAATGAAAACAGAGCTTTTTCGTATCGGCTTCAATGTGGAAGGCATACCCGTGTTCGCCGGGCTACGTCACACGCATACGTCATCCTCAGAGGCGTTTCGAACCGGAAGTTTAGCGGCAAATTTAAAATGTCACTTTATAAGTTAACCCGGCCGTATTGGCATGTGTTATAATGTTAAGATTTCATCATTGATATATAAACTATCAGACTGCGTGGTCGGTAGTAGTGGGTTTCAGTAGGCCTTTAAGTCTTTCACTAAAGCTTGGTCTGTTTAGCACACAGCTTTTAAAACGTTCATCATCACCATCCTCCTTATATTCAGGTTCAAAAATATAAGTCTGTGGGTCATCATTTGTCCCGAAGTAGTCTTTGTTGTCTCTCATTAGGTTGGCCATGATTAGTAGTGTTGTTGTTGAAGGAAATAGCGAGCGCTGTGATGCATCTGTAAAATTAAAATTAATGCGAAGCCCTATGCTTAAAATTAGCTAAATACGTAAATATTACATTGCTATGAATGTGCCTATTACTATATATACACACACACGTTATACATATATATATATACACACACACACACACATTATACATATATATATATATATATATATACATACACACATACACACATACACACACACACACACACACACACACACACACACACACACACACACACACACACACACACACACACACACACACACAATGCATATAAAATGTTGGAAGCTTTTGGATGTTTTTTACAATGCGGGAATAGAGTGACCACCATTGTTAGAAGACTTTTGTTAGCATTTATTTACGAGTTAGAATGCATAAAAAAAAGAAAAACATATGTTCTCTTGTCTTACATAATGGTTGTGAATGATAATAGGAAGGGGAAAAAAAGTGCAGTTAACATTTAAAAGTCCCCTGTTATGCAAAAGTGGCTTTTTAATTTTGTTCTTTGTTGTTTATGAGCATAAAAACAGTTTGGTGAAGTATCCATACAGGAATAATCTTCCTCATAGAAATGATCTCGCCTCTGACCCACCTTAGTTCAATGTTTTTATTACCGCAGGCTTCACTAAACATCCTAAAACTTTACAGACTCTGAAAAGAGCAAAAAACATTACCTTCTCCTTTGACAAAGAGAATGGTGGTATCGGCGTTTGGCGACGCCTTCACCTCGCCCACCGACGTCTCCTCCTCCTCATCCTCCTTTTCTTCCGTCTACAAGAAAACACACAGACAAGTCAGCTTCAACAATATTGCTTTAATGTTGTTTGGACCTCATGAGTCATTTTCTTACGAGTTCCGTGTTTTCGTCGTCTTCTACTTCGGCTTCGTCGTCCTCATCCTCGGCCGTCGCGTCGTCCACGATGTCATCCTCCACCGCGTCCACCTCCTCATCCTCGGTCAGATCCTGAGCACTAACCAATGGCCCTAAATATAAAATAAAAAGCTTATTTATTGACCAAACAAGTGTCAGCACTGAAGAGATACAGTTAGGTCCAGAAATATTTGGACATTGACACAATTTTCAGTATTCTAGCTCTGTACAACACCACAATGGATTTGAAATGAAACAATCAAGATGTGCTTTAAGTGCAGACTTTGAGCTTTAATTTGAGGGTATTTACATCCAAATCAGGTGAACAGTGTAGGAATTACAACACATTTTATATGTGCCTTCCACCTTTTAAGGGACCAAAGGAATTGGACAAACTAACATAATCATAAATCAAATTGTCACTTTTTAATACTTTGTTGCAAATCCTTTGCAGCCAATGAAAGCCTGAAGTCTGGAACCCATAGACTTCGTCCCTGGTGACGCTCTGCCAGGCCTCTGCTGCAGCTGTCTTCAGTTCCTACTTGTTCTTTGGGCATTTTCCCTTTCCATGTTGTCTTCAGAAAGTGAAATTCATGCTTAATCGGATTCAGGTCAGGTGATTGACTTGTCCATTGCAGAACATTCCACTTCTTTGCCTTAAAAACTCTTTGGTTGCTTTCAAAGTATGCTTTGGGCCATTGTACATCTGCAATGTGCAGCACCGTCTAATGAGTTTTGAAACATTTGGCTGAATATGAGCGGATAATAGTGCCCGAAACACTTCAGAATTCAGTCTGCTGCTTTTGTCAGCTGTCACATCATCAATAAATATAAGAGATCCAGTTCCACTGGCAGCTATGCATGCCCACGCCATTACATTATTACCTCCATGCTTCACTGATGAGGTGGTATGCTTTGGATCTTGAGCAGTTCCTTCCCTTCTCTTTCCATCATTCAGGTACACGTTGATATTTTTCTCATCTGTCCATAAGGTGTTGTTCCAGAACTGCACAGGCTCTTTTAGATGTTTCCTTGCAAACTCTAATCTGGCCTTCCTGTTTTTGAGGCTCACCAATGGTTTACACCTTGTGATAAAACCTCTGTATTTCCTCTGGTGAAGTCTTCTCTTAATTGTTGACTTGGTACACAGGAGAGTTTTCTTCTTCTGGCCAACTGTTGTGAAGGGGTTTTTCTTGACAAGGGAAAGGATTTGTCTGTCATCCACCACACTTGTTTTCCGTAGTCTTCCAGATCTTTTGGTGTTGCTGAACTCACCAGTGCGTTCTCTCTTATTAAGAATGTACCAAACAGTTGCTTTGGCCACACCTACTGTTTTTGCTATCTCTCTGATGGGGTTGTTTTGATTTTTCAGCCTAATGATGGCTTGCTTCACTGATAGTGACAGCTCTTTGGACTTCATATTGAGAGATGACCTCCCCGGGTTCCAAATGAATATACCACACTTGAAATGAACACTAGGCCTTTTATCTGCTCCTTGTAAATGAAATAAAGGGGGGAAAATGAGTGAATAACACACACCTGGCCATGGAACAGCTGAGTAGCCAATTGTCCAATTACTTTTGGTCCCTTAAAACAGTGTTTTTCAATCTTTTTTGAGCCAAGGCACATTTTTTGCGTTGAAAAAATCCGGAGGCACAACACCAGCAGAAATCATTAGAAAACGAAACTCAGTTGACAGTAAAAAGTCGTTGTCGCAATTGTTGGATATGATGTCAAACCATAAACAACCATGCATCACTAAAGCTCTTGTCTCAAAGTAGGTGTACTGTCATGACCTGTCACATCAAGCCGTGACTTATTTGGAGTTTTTTTGTTGTTTTCCTGTGTGTAGTGCTTTAGTTCTTGTCTTGCGCTCCTATTTTGGTGGCTTTTTCTCTTTTTACTGTATTTTTCTGTAGCAGTTTCATGTCTTCCTTTGAGCGATATTTCCCGCGTCTACTTTGTTTTAGTATTCAAGAATAATTTCAGTTGTTTTTATCCTTCTTTGTGGGGACATCTTTGATTGTCATGTCATGTTCGGATGTACATTGTGGACGCCGTCTTAGCTCCACAGTAAGTCTTTGCTGTCGTCCAGCATTCTGTTTTTGTGTACTTTGTAGCCAATTCCGTTTGTTTCGTTCTGCATAGCCTTCCCTCCAATGCCTTTTCTTGGCGGCACTCGCTTTTTGTTAATTTTTGGCTTAAGCATTAGACACTTTTTTACCGGCACACTGTCGTCCGCATATTGTGATCACGACAAACAATGTTCCCGACATCTACAAAGCATTTAGCTACCTGCTGCCATCTACTGATATGGAAGAGTATTACACGGTTACTCTGCTGAGCTCTAGACAGCACCGACACTCAACAACAGCACATTTGCAGATTATTACTACTGGTTTGCAAAAAATATTTTTAACCCAAATAGTTGAAATTACATATTCTTCCACGGCACAGTGGTTGAAAACACTGCCTTAAAATCCAATCCACTTTATTTATATAGCACATTTAAACAACAAAATCCAAAGTGCTGCACAACAATATTAAAAACCAATATTAAAAAAAAACGGACAAAAAACCCCACACCGTTCACCTGATTTGGATGTAAATACCCTCAAATTAAAGCTCAAAGTCTGCACATCTTGATTGTTTCATTTCAAATCCATTGTGGTGTTGTACAGACCTGGAATACTGAAAATTGTGTCAATGTTAGGGGTGTAACGGTACGTGTATTTGTATTGAACCGTTTCGGTACGGGCGTTCCGGTTCGGAGGTGTACCGAACAAGTTTCCACACGGACATATTAAGTAGCGTAACACACGTTGTGTAAACAATGCACACTGAGGCACAACACACGGCATGCTAGCAGCTAACGGGCTACAATAGACTGACCATACGTCCTCTTTTCACCGGACATGTCCTCTTTTGCGGAGCTGTCAGGGCGGAGTTTCTTAAATGCCTCAAATGTCCGTCATTTTGAGTTAGGGTTGCGTGTATTTTCAATGTACGTTCAGGGTTAAGAAGGGGTTAATAACAAAACAAATTGTGCGCGCAGCAGCATTGGTGAGGGAGAGGCAGAGACAGAGACAGCGAGAGAGTTATGATAAACGTGCATGCGTCGCCAGGCTCTGCTTTTTATCCATAGATTTATCAGATTTAATTTTTTATTATCTATAGCAGGGGTGTCAAAAGTGTGCCGCGGAGGCCATTTGCGGCCCACAGCTGTTTTAAAGGCCCACGGCACATTCTAAAAATACTATTAAAATAAACAAAAACATAACAAAAGTGAAATAAAAAAGCTTAAAGGTTAAATGTAACTTAGAAAAAGTTGCAATGTTGACTAGTAAAACTAAGCTGTTTTTTTTCCTTTCAAACTGTCATTGCTCAAAACATAATATTGAATCAAAATGAATGTTATTATGAATTATTGACCTATCCAAGGTTCCAATTACTTCACATCAAATATTCCACTAAGAAAAATATTTTTGGTGGAAGATTTTGCAAATTTGGTAAATAAATAACCCAAAAATTTATATTTTGATGTTTTCTTACTGTACCGAAAATGAACCGAACCGTGACCTCTAAACCGAGGTACGTACCGAACCCTAATCTTTGTGTACTGTTACACCCCTAGTCAATGTCCAAATATGTATGGACCTAACTGTATGTCCACAGAGTAATATTGACATTGTTACTAATAAAATACATTTATATAATGATATAATTGATGTGCGTACATTATCAATGTACTCACAATAACGTAATCACCACAAACCAGAGGATATTTTATTTATCACAAAAGTCCCATTTTCACAAGTTACATATTCTGCAATCTAAGAAGTCAATGTTGAGTTATAATATCTGTAAATAATGTTCACTATGATATGTTATAAGAACATTATGTGACAGTAATGAGTGAAGTTAGCAGGCTAATCACGACACTTAGCTTGTTAGCTCGCAGTAAGGACACGTCAGTGTATGAGGAAGCAGACTAACTTTAGCGATTAACCATAAGCGGTATTGTTTTGTTGAGATGTACAACCTGTGCAACAATAGCTAAGAAGGTTAAAAAACGCCTAATGAATAAATAATAACAATAAGGCTACAGCTAGCCGGCACATGTCAAAAGGAGAATGGCCTTCGCGTCAGTTAGCAGTGAAGCTAACAAGCTAGGCGGCTAAAGCTAGCTTCAAGTTGTTTGTTTTCTTCCTCACAGGACGGGGGGGGGATACATTAGACTTACGAACCCCTGCTGACGATGTGCGCCGGGAAGGCGAGTAACACAACCAGAAGGAGTTTGGGGAGAAATGTCATCATTGTGGAGCCGAAATCAGCGCCTTCTCATTCGGACAGGCTGCGCGAGAGAGCCGCTAAGACAGGCAGTGGAGGTGTGACGTTCGCGAACGAAGCGAGTCTTTCTGAACGGCTCTTTTTTTTTTTTCTTTCTTTTTTTTAAGTGAAGATGAGAACCGAGTCGCAGCTGTGAGCCGTTCGCGTGGGAGCCGTTTTTATTGCACATGCAGATGCAGTTCCAGCAATTGCCCATCCAAATGGCAGCTGGACTAGAACATTATTTAAAAAAATAAATGTCTAAAAATTTTATATATATATATATATATATATATATATATATATATATATATATATATATATATATATATATATATATATATATATATATATATATATATATATATATATATATATATATATATATATATATATATACACATCTATATAATTTATTTATTTTAATTTACTTATTTATTTGACTTTGATTCACTTTTGTGGTTCATTTTTCTGGTATGTGAAGTAGCGTTGTTAGAATAATTATGTAAACTGCCTTTATTAATAATTAAATGTACTTAATACTGGGAAAACTGGGTCAGCTATGTCACGCCCCATACGCCTGACTTTAATTTTTCGAATTAGTGATTGTACTGCTTAAAAAAGGATTACTCCCTATATGTGTATATGCATGTATGTATATATATATATATATATATATATATATATATATATATATATATATATATATATATATATGTATATATATATTTATATATATATATATATGTATCTGTTTATATTTAATTTTATTTCTGATTATTATTAATAATGTATTATTATTATTTTTTTGTTTATTTTAATTGATGTATTTGTAGGTATTACTTTGTTTTTTTGCTGTTTCTTTTTTTTGGGGGGGGGTGGTATGGTTGGGATATAAACAAAAAAATATTTTGACATTTAGGGCAGACAACAGATAAATGATGTATGTGAATATGATGTAATGGATAGGAATGTCTGATGCTGGATGTCAATAAAAAAAATAAAAATAAAAAATAAATAATAATTATGTATAAGTTATCACACAACTCTTATGCTTAAAGGCCGTTGCTATAGTTATTATCAATTGTGCTGAAGTTGTACTTTTCTATCTGTGCAAAGGGACAACTTGCAATCTTGGATTGAGAGTCGTCTCGTATCAGTGTTTGTGTCCAGACCCGGCCTGCTGACTGCTAAGGACGAACATCGAGTACCGTGACGCAGACAAAGCAGAGACAGGGCGATATCACGAGTGTCAGCACATTTATTACGACGATTTTTGTTAACACTCTCTTATTACAGCATTAATGTTCAAATAGCTTCACTATGGATTTGTAATTGACTGTTTCTGTGCTGCTAATTTACCTCACTAGTTTGAATTGATAGTCAGTGATTGAAAACAGCATTCGTGATCATAAATCATGTTTTATTTCTCATTGGAGGCATAGCAGTACATATGTGGTGCAATAGAAAGTGAAATTACATGCAATTAAAAGTATAATCCAAACCAAAGAGAACATATAATAAAATAGAGGAAAATAAAAAAAATAACAATTGAAAGTCAGTTTGATGGTAGATGGCGAGGAGCAGTTTTGCCACCAAGCTCCGCCCCCTACGAATGATACGAATAGGTACTGACCAATCTAGCACTTTAGGTTGTCATCATCATTTGTACCAATTCTGACCAATATCTGAACTTGTGGAGCCGAGTTATAAAAGTTGAAAGTTTTGTGGCGAACCATCAGATCAGTTTGGCGCCATGCCACGCCCACATCTATGGCGAAGGCAAAAATCATTTGCAGTTTATCAGCGCCCATCTATCCGGCATCTGTCGTTTTAACCGCAACTTATTTAATTAAAGTCCCCAAGAGGAGTTTGTTACAGTACGACCCCTGTTTTTAGCTTAAAATGGCGGGTGGAAACCAAGATGGCCGACTTCCTGTTTGTTTTCAAATATGGGTTCTTGAGCCTTTTATGTGCTTCCTGTCATGTTAGACGTCCCCGGCGATTTTCGTGACGATACGTCAATCTGCTAGCAGGGGCTAATTTTTTTAAATCTTCAAAGAGGTCGCTAGAGAGTCAGTGTTGCAATTTTGTGTTTAGAGGAAAATAGGGCTAAAAATGGGGTGTTTCCATTCTAGAAGCAAATAAATGTGAGTGTTGCTAAAAAAAGACACAACATGACAGTTGTCACTTCCTCTCTGAGCTGTAGATCATAACATAAAACATAAACACAACCTTTCTTTGTCTTTGTTATGTGTTTTGAGTCCTGATGTTTGCACAGGGGGTACAAATTCACTCTGTTAAAACATAGTGTTTTACAATTCAGTGTAAAAAAATTAAGTGCAAACAAATGATGTGTAAAAAAATTGTCTGGTTCTGAGACAGAATCGATTGCTTCAGTCTTAATTTACCAGAAGTGGGTCTTTGACTTTTGAAGCAACAAATATTTCTGCACAGAATTATTTTGCATTTTTACACCGGATTTATCTTGTACTGAATTTTTTCTTGCACTGATTTTTACACGCAAATCAATCAATCAATCAATGTTTATTTATACAGCCCCAAATCACGAGCGTCTCAAAGGGCTGAAATAGACATTCAATTTTTTTTTTTGCACTGAATTTTTATAGTCTTTTTTTTTTTGCACTGAATTTTTCTGCATTTTTACACTAAATTTTTATACACTGATTTTTTTTTCACGATGAATTTTTCTTGCACCAAATTTTTCATTCGATATTTATACATTACATGTTTTTTTGCACTTGAGTTTTATACACAAATTTTTTTTTTGCAGTGAATTTTCATACACTAAATTTTTATACACTGACATTTTTTGCACCGAAATTTTATACTTAAATTTTTTTTTTGCACTGAATTTTTACTCATTTTTTGCACTGAATTTGTATTTTTACACTGTATTTTTATACACTGATTTTTTCCACACTGAATTTTTCACATTCAATTTTCATACATTTTATTTTTTTACAACGTTTGTATGGACTGAATTTCTTTTGCACTGAAATCTTACACACTTGATTTTTTTTGCTTAGAATTTTCATACACTAATTTTTTTAAACACTGAATTGTTTGTGCACTGAAATTTTATACATTAACATTTTTTGCACTGAATTTTTATACACTGCACCCATTTTTTTTTGCACTGAATTTGTCTGCATTTTTATACACTGATTTTTTTCAACACAACATTTTTCTTGCACTGAATTTTTCACATTCAATTTTCATACATTACATTTTTTTTGCACTAAATTTTTTAGACACTGAATTTTTTTTGCACTGAAATTTTAAACGGATTTTTTTGCTTTGAATTTTCATACACTGAATTGTTTTTGCACTGAAAGTTTATACAATAAAACATTTTTGCACTGAATTTTTATACACCGCACCCATTTTTTTGCACTGAATTTGTCTGCATTTTTATACACTGATTTTTTTCCACACTGAATTTTTCCTGCACTGAATTTTTCACATTCAATTTTCATACATTACATTTTTTTTGTACTAAATTTTTATTCACTGAATTTTTTTTGCACTGAAATTTTATACACAGATTTTTTTTTACATGCTATTCTTAGAAACTGAATTTTTACACACTGAATTGTAAAACTTATGTGCTTCCTGTCATGATAGACGTTCACGGTGATTTTTGTGACGATACGTCAATCTGGTGGCACAAGCTCATTTTTTCAAATCTTCAAGGAGGGCGCCAGAGAGTCAATGATGAAATTTTGTTTTCATAATATTGTAATATTGTAAATTTTGTGAACTGCAAACATTTGTGAGTATTTGTGCATGTTAAATGTCTCATAATGCAAAGTTAGAGAAAAATAGGGCTAAAAAAATGGGGTGTTTCCATTCCAAAAGCAAATAAATGTGAGTGTTACTAAAAAAGACAACATGGCAGCTGTCACTTCCTCTCTAGGTTGTAGATCAAAACATAAAAACATAAACGGAACCTTTCTTTCTCTTTGTGATATGATCCGAGTCCTGATGTTTGTACTGGACGTACTGCACACAGACTGTGAAATATAGAAACCACACACACACATACACTAGGGAAGGGATTCATATGGCCCCATTCCTGGGTGGATCTCGCGTGAGAGGAAGAGGGGGGAGGGGGTTAATCGTTTTAAATTTGCAGTCTGCTAAAAATAATGGAAGTAACTGTGGTCAAAGTTGGAATTGCCACAAAACCCATTGAATTCCTTGAATCCCTTCTAAGTCTATCTGATAGCTCAGTCACAGCTCTTTTTACACCAAATATGGGTTATATGTGTTTTATGTCGCACGTTTGCACCAAGAAAAATTCCTAGTTTGTGAACCCGTTCTCAAACAATGGCAATAAAACTATTCTGATTCTGATTCTGATTAAGATATTGAACTAAAGTACGTCCCAAATTCGTCACGTTTCATGTGTCAGGTAATGGGGCCGTGTGAATCCCCTTCCTACTGCACACACACAGAAACTAGTTACAACACTCCACGTAGTTGGCCGGCAACATCCCGGACTTGCCGGTGCGCTGCACGGTGCCGTACATCCAGCCCTCGTCGATGGGCTGAGCGTTGACGATGACGTCGCCGTCCCTGAAGGAGACCTCGTCGTGGTCTTGCGCCGCGTAGTCGTACAGCGCCCGGTAGACCCGCTGCGCGTCAGGGAGTGGAGAGTGAGTGAGCGGCGGCCATGGGCGCCTGTGTGACTCACCGTGGTGGCCGAGTGCGGCGGCGACGTGACGGATCTGACGGACGACATGCTGGTTTGGTGCATGTAGCCGTGGTGATGCTGCGGATGCTGATGCACGTGCACGCCCTGATGGTACGCGCCGGGCAGCACGGGAGCTGTGCAACAGAACAGGGAGGGTGGAAATGAGGCGATTGGAAATGTCATCGTGACTAAAGTAAGAAAGTTGCGTGCCGGGTTTCCTGCATCATGTTACTGTCTCTTTAAATGTGGTTAGGTCACACTCTTTGGGGGCGGGACTTCTCCCTTGACTGTTAGTCTTATTTTGTATATTCCGGAGAACCAGTGTCCTCTATGGCAGCTGCAAAAATGTGAGTCTGTTTTTGTTGTTGAATAGTATTGAGTAGGGATGTCCGATAATATCGGCCTGCCGATACTATCGGCCGATAAATGCTTTAAAACGTAATATCTCAAATTATCGGTATCGTTTTTTTTATTATCGGTATCGTTTTTGTTGTTTTTTTATTTTTTATTTTATTAAATCAACATAAAAAACACAAGATACACTTACAATTAGTGCACCAACCCAAAAAAACTCCCTCCCCTCATTCACACAAAAGGGTTGTTTCTTTCTGTTATTAATATTCTGGTTCCTACATTATATATCAATATAGTCTGCAAGGGATACAGTCCGTAAGCACACATGATTGTGCGTGCTGCTGGTCCACTAATAGTACTAACCTTTAACAGTTAATTTTACTCATTTTCATTAATTACTAGTTTCTATGTAACTGTTTTTATATTGTTTTACTTTCTTTTTTATTCAAGAAAATGTTTTTAATTTATTTTTCTTATTTTATTTTATTAATAATAATTTTTTTAAAAAAGACCTTATCTTCACCATACCTGGTTGTCCAAATTAGGCATAATAATGTGTTAATTCCACGACTGTATATATCGTATCGGTTGATATCGGTATCAGTAATTAAGAGTTGGACAATATCGGATATCGGCAAAAAGCCATTATCGGACATCCCTAGTATTGAGGTTAAATTGTGTCTCTATTACAAAAACCTTTCTTTTTTTTTGCGTTTGATTTTTGTAAACTGAATTGTTTTAGAAATGATTCTGACATGTTCATAGAATACAAATTTTGGAGAAAAGTTTGTGTTCAAAAATGTTTTTTAAAATACATTATTTCAAAATTAACTATAAAAAAATTCAGTGTAGAAATCTAAAGTGACTTCAAATTTGACACCTCATTGGCTGGATCTGAAACAGGATCGATTGCTTCAGTCTTAATTTACCAGAAGTGGGTCAAGAATTTTGAAGCAACAAATATTTCTTGACTTGTTGAATTTCCGCATTTTTTACACCTTTTTTTTTACCCAGAATTTTTCTGCTCTGAATTTTCAACACAGATTTTTTATTTTGCACTGAATATTTTTGCATGTTTTACACAGTAATTTCATACAATACATTTTTGTACATTGAATGTTTATACACTGATTTTTTTGCATTGAACTTTGTACACTGAATTTTTATACTCTGTTTTTTTCAGCATTTTTTACAAACTATGTTTATATACACATTTTTTCACCTTGAATTTTTCAACACAGATTTTTTATTTTGCACTGAACCTTTCTGCATGTTTTACACAGTAATTTCATACAATACATTTTTGTACATTAAATGTATATACACTGATTTTTTTGCATTGAACTTTGTACACTGAATTTTTATACTCCGTTTTTTTCAGCATTTTTTTACAAACTATGTTTGTATACACATTTTTTCACCTTGAATTTTTCTGCACTGAATTTTTCAACACAGATTTTTTTTTGCCACTGAATTTATTTTGCACTAAATTTTTAAACACTGAATTTGTTTTGCACTGAATATTTACATGCTGATTGTTTTTTTGCACTGAACCTTTCTGCATGTTTTACACAGTAATTTTATACAATACATTTTTGTACAGTAAATGTTTATACACTGATTTTTTTGCACTGAACTTTGTACACTGAATTTTTATACTCTGATTTTTTCTGCATTTTTTACAAACTGTTAATAAACAGTTTTTATACACCAAATTGTTTTGAATGTTTTACACAGTATTCTTTAGACACCGACATTTCTATGCATTTATTGCTAATACACAGATTTTTTTTTTTTGCACAAAAAAATTTTATACACTGATTTTTTTCTGTATTTTTTACACACTATTTTTATACACTGAATTTTTTCAAGCTGTAGAAAATGGATGGATGGATGGCTGGATGGATGATATTTTTATACGCTGAACTGTTTGGCACTGAACTTTTATACACTGATTTTCTTTGGATTTTTTTTTACACACTATTTTTATATGCAGAATTTTTATGAATGTTTTACACCATATTCTTTATACACTGAACTTTAATGCACTGAATGCTAATACACAGATTGTTTTTTTGCACTGAACTTTTGTACACTAAATTTTTGTACACTGATTTTTTCTGAATTTTTTACACACTCTTTAAATACACAAAAATGTTTTCAAACTGAACTTTTTTTTTGGATTTAATTTTATCTGCTCTGAATTTTTTAACACTGAATATTTTTTAACACTGAATTTTCTTGCACTGATATTTTTATACGCTGAATTTAGGGGCTCCGTAATACACTAATTTTTTTCTGCATTTTTTTTTACACACTATTTTTATACACAGTTTATATAAACTGAATTTTTCTGAATGTTTTACCCCGTATTCTGTAGACACTGAATTTTTACGCATTGAATGCTAATACACTGATTTTTTTTGCACTGAACTTTTGTTAACATTTTCATACACTGATATTTTTTCTGCATTTTTTACCCGCTATTTTTATACACAGACTTTTTTTCAAATTGAACTTTACTGCACTGATTTTGTTTTTTAGATTGAATTTTTCTGCTCTTAATTTTTCAACACTGAATATTTTTTAACACTGAATTTTCTTGCACTGATATTTTTATACGCTGAATTGTTTGGCACTGAATTTTTATGCACTGATTTTTTTCTGCATTTTTTTTTACACACTATTTTTATACACAGTTTATATACACTGAATTTTTCTGAATGTTTTACCCCGTATTGTGTAGACACTGAATTTTTACGCATTGAATGCTAATACACTGATTTTTTTTGCACTGAACTTTTGTACACAACATTTTTATACACTGATATTTTTTTTGCATTTTTTACACGCTATTTTTATACATGGAATTTTTTTCAAACTGAACTTTACTGCACTGCTTTTTTTGGCTGCTCTGAATTTTTCAACACTGCATATTTTTTAACACTGAATTTACTTGCACTGAATTTTTATTTTTTCTGAATGTTTTACACAGCATTCTTTAGACACCAATCTTTTTATGCATTTAATGCTAATACACTGATTTTTTCTGCATTTCTTTACACGCTATTTTTATACACAGAATTTTTTTCAAACTGAATTTTACTGCACTGATTTTTTTCTGCATTTCTTATACGCTATTTTTACACACTGAATTTTCAAACACACATTTTTCTTACAAATTTGTATTTGATGAGGTTGTCAGCAGAAGAAATTAGTTAAAGAAACTGAAACGCAAAAAAATTCAGTTACGTTAAAAAAAAGCTTTTATAATAAAGACAAAAGATTGAATAGCCCAAATGGCGAACATGAGAGGACCTAAAATGGAACCCTGAGGAACACCATTAGTATCATTCAAGAACTACTGACTGCATCTGAAGTAAACAAGCTACAGCAACACCTTAGTTACATAAATGAAAGTGCGGGCAAACAATTTGTAGCGGCCAAAAAGTAGAGTACTTAAACTGGTGCCTTGAGGGACGCCCTTTTCTCTTCCTAGTGCACACAGCAAGCTCCACAAAGGCATGCATGGAGGAGTTTGTCTTTTCCCTCCCTGAATGTGTTCATGCACCTGCAGCCCCACGCGTGATGTTAACGTCCAATCACACCACGCAATGTTAATAGCGCGCCTGTGCTCGTCAGGTACCGGCTGTGTCGCTGTTGCTGCTGCGCTCCCAAAGGTCAGAGGTCAGCGAGCTGACGGACTGAGTGCCGCCGTGACTGGGCTCCGGGGACTGACGCCTGCTCAGCCTGCGGTCGGCCCGCTCTGGCACCGGGGGGGGGGGGACATGGTCAAACGATCACGCTAATGATTACAGCTGAGCATTGATCGGGGGAGGGGTTGGACTACCAGACATCCTGCGGAGGCTCTTGGACTGGATGTCGTCTTCCAGAGGGTCGAAGTCAAAGATGGAGCCCGGGTCTGTTCGCCACACCTTCAGGTCTTTTTAACACACCAGGGGGTGAAGGTTAGCACGCGAACGGTCTAGTCGGGCCAGAAGAACCAGCCGGAACCACAATAAGTCCACATCAGGGATTCTCAACTCTTTTGCTGGCTTTTATTTACAAAACTTTTATTTTTAAAGATAGGCAGCGGGAATGTTTTTTTTTTTTTTAAAACAGCATTTTTCATCAATGCTATTTAAAGTAGGGGTATTAATCTTTGCGCACCACTCGATTCAATTCAGAATTGATTTCCGATTCACAATCAATTTTTGATTCAAAACGTTTTTCGATTCAAAATCAATACTTTTTCAAAAACATAACAGCTGTGATTAATTTGTTTATTACCTTAAAGAAAATAGCTTTTCTACCCAAACATTTCATTTAAAGTAACAAGAGAAGTATCCAACACTTCTCTTTTCTAAAGTAAATGTGTACACAGATATGATCATCTACATCAACTATATGATTTGTTTGAGTGGCTGGACAGGACAGATGGGGGAAAAAAAATGGAAAAAAAAAAAAATGAAAAAAAAAAATACAATAAAATAAAAATAATAATAATAATGAAATGAAAACATTTAATGTATAACGAATAATTCATACTTTGCGGACATATATTTATCACAGTCAAATCCGGATTTGTTTGGTTTTATATTGTGTAGTTATATTTATATGGTAATTATTATTCTGTGACTGTAAATTGTTTGCTTGTTTTCTTTGTTGATGCTTTTATTTTATTTTTTCTGTATTGTGTAGTTATAATTATATGCTTTTACTTGTAATTGTATTGAATTGTGGACCCCAGGAAGACTAGTGGGTTGTTGAGGCAACCAGCTAATAGGGATCCTTAATAAAAATCTAATCAAATCAAAACACAGCGGTAAACGCGAGATGGATCCCTGATATTCGCGGTGTCATGTTCGAGACCCCCTGTGAGTATTAAAAAAAAAAAATGGACGCACCCATAAAAAACCTATCATTAAGACTTTGAGCCCTATAAAAATGCCTCTGACATACGTACTACATCTAATTTAAAAATAATTAAATAAATCCACGATTGAGAGATATTAGTGGATATTACTAATGTTTTATTCAAACTTTTTTTCACCAAGTATCACCTCAGAAAAAACTAATGACCAACATTAAAATACAGTAGCGTAGTAATTATTAAAAACAAGACAGAGGTTTTATTGAACAAGTATTTCTTATATTTTTGGCCACTGTAACCTGACAGTTTGAACAGTAACACTGTGTTTTAATCGAGTGATTCTTTGGTTGACCACTAGTGGTACACGTACCACAGTTTGACAATCACTGGCCTGGTGCATATCGACAGTACAATACTTAAAATGATATCAGGTCTTGTCCAGGCATCTTCCTGCTGGAAAATGTTGAGTGCATTAACTTATGAGACAGCGCCCTCTGCTGTTTTTTTCTTCTTCTGCACTTCGTGAGCCACAATTTTATTGCTTTTACGGTAACAGTTAGAGATGCTACCTCAGTAGAAGCATTTAAGTCCCATATTAAAACTCATTTGTATACTCTAGCCTTTATATAGACCCCCTTTTTAGACCAGTTGATCTGCCGTTTCTTTTCTTTTCTCCTCTGCCCCCCTCTCCCTTGTGGAGTGGGAGGGCACAGGCCCGGTAGCCATGGATGAAGTGCTGGCTGTCCAGAGTCGGGACCCGGGGTGGACCGCTCGCCTGTGCATCGGTTGCGGACATCTCTGCACTGCTGACCCGTCTCCGCTCGGGGTGGTCTCCTGCTGGCCCCACTATGGACTGGACTCTCACTGTTATATTAGATCCACTATGGACTGGACTCTCACTATTATGTTAGATCCACTATGGATTTTACTCTCACTGTTATGTTAGATCCACTATGGACTGGACTCTCACTATTATGTTAGATCCACTATGGACTGGACTCTCACTATTATGTTACATCCACTATGGACTGGACTCTCACTGTTATGTTAGATCCACTATGGACTGGACTCTCACTATTATGCTAGATCCACTATGGACTGGACTCTCACTATTATGTTAGATCCACTATGGACTGGACTCTCACTATTATGTTAGATCCACTATGGACTGGACTCTCACTATTATGTTGGATCCACTATGGACTGGACTCTCACACTATTATGTTAGATCCACTATGGACTGGACTCTCACCGTTATGTTAGATCCACTATGGACTGGACTCTCACTATTATGTTAGATCCACTATGGACTGGACTCTCACACTATTATGTTAGATCCACTATGGACTAGACTCTCACCGTTATGTTAGATCCACTATGGACTGGACTCTCACTATTATGTTAGATCCACTATGGACTGGACTCTCACTATTATGTTAGATCCACTATGGACTGGACTCTCACTATTATGCTGGATCCACTATGGACTGGACTCTCACTAGGGACGGCGTGGCGAAGTTGGTAGAGTGGCTGTACCAGCAATCGGAGTGTTGCTGGTTACTGGGGTTCAATTCCCACCTTCTACCTTCCTAGTCACGTCCGTTGTGTCCGTGGGCAAGACACTTCACCCTTTGCCTCTGATGGGTGCTGGTTAGCGCCTTGCATGGCAGCTCCCGCCATCAGTGTGTGAATGTGTGTGTGAATGGGTAAATGTGGAAATACTGTCAAAGCGCTTTGAGTACCTTGAAGGTAGAAAAGCGCTATACAAGTATAACCCATTTATCATTTATTTATTTATTATGTTAGATCCACTATGGACTGGACTCTCACACTATTATGTTAGATCCACTATGGACTGGACTCTCACTATTATGTTAGATCCACTATGGACTGGACTCTCACTGTTATGTTAGATCCACTATGGACTGGACTCTCACTATTATGTTAGATCCACTATGGACTGGACTCTCACTATTATGTTAGATCCACTATGGACTGGACTCTCACTGTTATGTTAGATCCACTATGGACTGGACTCTCACTATTATGTTAGATCCACTATGGACTGGACTCTCACTATTATGTTAGATCCACTATGGACTGGACTCTCACTGTTATGCTGGATCCACTATGGACTGGACTCTCACTAGGGACGGCGTGGCGAAGTTGGTAGAGTGGCTGTACCAGCAATCGGAGTGTTGCTGGTTACTGGGGTTCAATTCCCACCTTCTACCTTCCTAGTCACGTCTGTTGTGTCCGTGGGCAAGACACTTCACCCTTTGCCTCTGATGGGTGCTGGTTAGCGCCTTGCATGGCAGCTCCCGCCATCAGTGTGTGAATGTGTGTGTGAATGGGTAAATGTGGAAATACTGTCAAAGCGCTTTGAGTACCTTGAAGGTAGAAAAGCGCTATACAAGTATAACCCATTTATCATTTATTTATTTATTATGTTAGATCCACTATGGACTGGACTCTCACACTATTATGTTAGATCCACTATGGACTGGACTCTCACTATTATGTTAGATCCACTATGGACTGGACTCTCACTGTTATGTTAGATCCACTATGGACTGGACTCTCACTATTATGTTAGATCCACTATGGACTGGACTCTCACTATTATGTTAGATCCACTATGGACTGGACTCTCACTGTTATGTTAGATCCACTATGGACTGGACTCTCACTGTTATGTTAGATCCACTATGGACTGGACTCTCACTATTATGTTAGATCCACTATGGACTGGACTTTCACAATATTATGTCAGACCCACTCGACGTCCATTGCATCCGGTCTCCCCTAGAGAGAGAGAGGGGGGGGGGGGGGGGGTCGCCCACATCTGCGGTCCTCTCCAAGGTTTCTCATAGTCATTCCCATTGACATCCCACTGGGTTGTGAGTTTTTCCTTGCCCTTATATGGGCTCTGTGCCGAGGATGTCGTCGTGGCTTGTGCAGCCCTTTGAGACACTTGTGATTTAGGGCTATATAAATAAACATTGATTGATTGATTGATTGCTGTCTTACAATGCTCAACCTCATTTGTTTTAAATGTGCTGAAAAAATTATTTTTGACTCGACTTATTTACGTGCAGATAGCGCCATCATCAAACTCCTTTCTATTTAAGTCACTTAGGGTAGAAAAACAAACAATTTATAATTGCAATTTAAGGCAGAGAAATGAAATATATACAGTGTCTAATTGTGTGGCCTTCTCAATTGAACACGAGAGTATTAAAAAAAAAAAGCTGTACAAGAGTTTGCTGACCTACGATGATGCCTCCGGGCCGCCGGTCCATCTCCACCATCTGCTTGTGTGGGCCGGCGTCGGCCATCATGTGATTGGCTCGCTGGTAGCGCTCCATGCCCGGCTCGTCTAATCCCGGCGTAGAGCCTCGACCGCGGGCACGCTCAAAGTCCTCGTGGTACTTGGCCTGTTGGACCAACCACAGGAGACGTCAACAAACCATGTGCGTGTAAGTAGGAAGTGCTGGACACACACACACACACACACACACACACAAGGTGCATTTTGTCAGTGAGCACAAATAAACCAACCGACGCCTGAATCAAACCTTTATTATCCACACACACACACACACATCCTCCATGTTGAGTGCTGCGGTCCCACACGCTGTGCCCTGTTAGCTCCTCCCACAAGCAGGCCGCTACCATGGAGACCGAGTCCTGTGACCTTCTGACGCGCCTGTACTCAGGCGTGTCCAACTCGGTGCAGCTCCGCCCACTCAGCTCCCGCATCCCACGCTGGTAATTCACCTGTCCACACACACACACACAATGGTTATCATTTGGAATGGGGACCAAGTTTCTGATCATGACTTGTGGGGACCACCCTTTCTACAGGTTGTGGAGGCATAAAAAAAATGGTGTAAAATGGCCACTGCCCAGTTAGCTCATACACGTCTTTAAATCTCTGGATTGATGAAGTAATGTGCTAATCATTCTTACTGGGGACCCTGGGGAAAAAGAGTTCATATGGTTCATGGGGACCAAATATAAGTCATTTTGCATAATTCACACAAATTTGTACGTGACTACTGAGGACCATTTAAAAAAAAAAGAAGTTCAAAGTAAATATGACATGATCCTCAGAATACAGCACTATAGCTGTCCTCTTATAGGAAGTTTCACCACTTAAATGTTCAAGCAAATCCTGCATCTTCTGTGACATGACTGAAAACTGCTATTTAGCAGTAACGAAGTTGTCTGCAACTCCAACTACCATATATAGAAGGATGGAAAGCTTGGTTTAAACAGCTCATTTTTGTATCCCATTAGCCGACATCTCCTGCAGACAAACCACCTTCGTTATGGGGACCAGGTGGAAGTGATTACCGTATATTACCAAATAGTAGCCCGGGTGTTTATTTCACAAAATCGATTTTGGAGACAGGCGTTTAAAAGAAGGAGGTGGTTATTTGCACAAGGCTTTTATTTATTTTTGCACCAGCCTGCACCAGGCCATTATTTGGTTACAATGGTTACTGTCCAGTATTTTTTTTTCGTACAAAAAACTTTAAATGTAAAAGCTATTGTAAACATACAAACAAAAAAACAAGAGATCAACATGAGGTAGGCTATCAAAAGACAAGAGATCAACAAGGCCTCAACATGGCAGTAGTGCAACAATTGTTAAATAAAATACTAATACTAAGAATAAATAAACTGTTTAAATAAAGCAGCCTACCGGGGAAAATAAAATTATGGTACCAAATACTCAAGTATAAAAGCCACCATCAAAACAGAACAATAATACTGTCACTTAAATAAAATAAAGGCTACAGTACTCCACGTTTTAAATAAAGCAGCATACAGGAAAAATAAAATTATGGTACCAAGTACTCCATAAAACCATCAAAACAATAATACTGCAGCAAACGCAACCCCAGTAGCATTTTAATCTAAATTATGCAAATAACAGCCCATTTGGACATAGGCGGTTATTAGGAAGAGGCGGTTAATTCACAAAATGGGGTCAGACCCCGGGCGGCTATTAGGACATGGGCGGTTATTTGCCCAAGGGCGTTTATTTGGTAATATACGGTAACTATACACGGAAGAAGTGTGAGCAGAGCAGCGAGTGCAGTACCAGCTACAGCCCGATGAGGGGGCTGTTGTGCAAATGTCTCACACTCAAACTAACCAGTAAACATGTTTTATGGGCCAAAGCTTAAAAATCACTTAGGCATCTTCAGAATGGATCTGACTATCATTTAAAAAGGTTTCCCTTTAGGGGAACTGTTTTTTTGTCCCCATACCGTCAGAGGTCCCCTAAAGGTGACTGTGTAAACAGAGCGATGTCCCCATTAAGTAAGCATTGCCAGAACACACACACACACACACACACACACGTCATGACGTGAATACACCAAAGTGCGCATGAGTGCGTTTCCTCGTCCTCACTGAGCTGATGTTCTCCTGGTTGCGTCTGACCCTTTTCATCTCCGGCGTGTCCGTGACGGCGGTCCCACAGCCCACCTCTTCTCTGTACTGAACCTGCACACGCATCAGCACATTTATAAATAATTCAATGTATCTACTCTGATGATTAACTTGTGTGATGACTGTGTTATGATGATAGTATATATCTGTACCATGAATCGATTTAAGTGGACCCCGACTTAAAGGCCTACTGAAAGCCACTACTACCGACCACGCAGTCTGATAGTTTATATATCAATGATGAAATCTTAACATTGCAACACATGCCAATACGGCCGGGTTAACTTATAAAGTGACATTTTAAATTTGCCGCTAAACTTCCGGTTCGAAACGCCTCTGAGGATGACGTATGCGCGTGACGTAGACCGGCGAACACGGGTATGCCTTCTACATTGAAGCCAATACGAAAAAGCTCTGTTTTCATTTCATAATTCCACAGTATTCTGGACATCTGTGTTCGTGAATCTGTTTCAATCATGTTCATTGCATTATGGAGAAGGAAGCCGAGCAAGCAAAGAAGAAAGTTGTCGGTGCGAAATGGACGTATTTTTCGAACGTAGTCAGCCACAACAGTACACAGCCGGCGCTTCTTTGTTTACATTCCCGAAAGATGCAGTCAAGATGGAAGAACTCGGATAACAGAGACTCTAACCAGGAGGACTTTTGACTTGGATACACAGACGCCTGTAGAGAACTGGGACAACACAGACTCTTACCAGGATTACTTTGATTTGGATGACAAAGACGCAGACGTGCTACTGTGAGTATGCAGCTTTGGCTTTTTTTTGCGTATGTACGTAACTTTTTTAAAATATATAAGCTTTATGAACCTTGGGTTAGGTGAACGGTCTTTTGGGCTGAGTGATTGTGTGTGTTGATCATGTGTTTGAATTGTATTGGCGTGTTCTATGGAGCTAGGAGCTAGCAGAGGAGCTAGGAGCTAGCATAACACGTACCGTACCGTACGTGCGCGTCACGTACGTAACTTTTTAAAAATATATAAGCTTTATGAACCTTGGGTTAGGTGAACGGTCTTTTGGGCTGAGTGATTGTGTGTGTTGATCAGGTGTTTGAATTGTATTGGCGTGTTCTATGGAGCTAGGAGCTAGCAGAGGAGCTAGGAGCTGGCATAACAAACACGCAGGTGTTATTATGCAGGATTAATTTGTGGCATATTAAATATAAGCCTGGTTGTGTTGTGGCTAATAGAGTATATATATGTCTTGTGTTTATTTACTGTTGTAGTCATTCCCAGCTGAATATCAGGTACCGTGAGTATGCAGCCTTGGCTGCTAAACATTCGATAACTTGACCGTATGTGCGCGTCACGTACGTAACTTTTTAAAAATATATAAGCTTTATGAACCTTGGGTTAGGTAAACGGTCTTTTGGGCTGAGTGATTGTGTGTGTTGATCAGGTGTTTGAATTGTATTGGCGTGTTCTATGGAGCTAGGAGCTAGCAGAGGAGCTAGGAGCTAGCATAACAAACACGCAGGTGTTTTTATGCAGGATTAATTTGTGGCATATTAAATATAAGCCTGGTTGTGTTGTGGCTAATAGAGTAAATATATGTCTTGTGTTTATTTACTGTTGTAGTCATTCCCAGCTGAATATCAGGTCACCCCCGGCTCTCACAGCATCTTCCCTATCTGAATAGCTTCAACTCCCCACTAGTCCTTCACTTGCACTTTACTCATCCACAAATCTTTCATCCTCGCTCAAATTAATGGGGAAATTGTCGCTTTCTCGGTCCGAATCTCTCTCACTTCATGCGGCCATCATTGTAAACAATAGGGAACTTTGCGTATATGTTCAACTGACTACGTCACGCTACTTCCGGTAGGTGCAAGCCTTTTTTTTATCAGATACCAAAAGTTGCAATCTTTATCGTCGTTGTTCTATACTAAATCCTTTCAGCAAAAATATGGCAATATCGCGAAATGATCAAGTATGACACATAGAATAGATCTGCTATCCCCGTTTAAATAAAAAAAATTCATTTCAGTAGGCCTTTAAACAAGTGGAAAAACTTATTGGGGTCAACTGTACGGAATATGTACTGTACTGTGCAATCTACTAATAAAAGTTTCAATCAATCAATCAAAGACGGACTCCGCCTCTAAAGCGTGTGTGTGTGTGTGTGTGTGTGTGTGTGTGTGTGTACATCGCTGATCTTCTTGGCGTTCTCCCTGGCGAGGACGATCTCGGGCGTCTCCGCGACTGAGGACATCAGACCTCTCATGAGCTTGGAGTCCCAGCAGTAGTGCAGCTGGCGGATGAGAGAATCAGAAAGTCACGTTCACCTTAAGTGTTTTGATTTGCAGACGAGCAACAGAAGCAAGTAGCAAGATTAACATTGACTATACACACTTACTCCTGGGACCCAAAAGGGACCATGAATTGATTTACGTACCATGAATTGATTTACGTGGACCCCGACTTAAACAAGTTGAAAAACTTATTGGGGTGTTACCATTTAGTGGTCAATTGTACGGAATATGTACTGTACTGTGCAATCTACTAATAAAAGTTTCAATCAATCAATCAAAACCCGCTCATAACAGTGTCTTCGGTCAGGAATTACCCAGCAGGCACAATATATTGAAACAACTTGAGAACTCGTTGAATTAGGTCCTGACTTTGAGCAACTCAAACGTTGAAACAACATCCTTTTTGGCGACGTTTAATCAATGTTGGGTTCTGACGTTGATTTGACCGTTGAAATTTGGTCATTTCCCAACCAAAATTCTACAATATTATTACACCATTGCCTATGCACTAGATTATTACATTTTTTTCATGTACAAACTAATGTTATCTTTACTAACATATTTTTGTAATACACATTTAAATAATGTAATATTTGGCATGATTCGATCCTAACGTTTAGAAGATACGCATTATTTCCTGTGAAAATCGAAATAATTATTGGCATTTAGTAAAAAAAAAAAGTAATATTTTATTAACACACATTTTTCCCAGGCTTTCGCAGGCCACATACAATGATGTGGCCTTGAGTTTGACACCTGTGCCCTAAAGGATAAGTCAATCTAAATATTGCGTTATAGAAAAATATGAAAATGGCCGCCGAATGCTTAGATTTTTTAGTGTGCGACCCTCAGTGGAAGAAGTCAGTTCTAGTAAAATAGTGCGTGAGGTTCTGCTGCCTCACCGAGCTGACGTGTCTCTGATTGGCCTTGACGCGATCCATTTCGGGGGTGTGCGGCAGGACACTGTATTGGCCCCGCAGACGCTCCGCCTCGTCCTTGTACTTCCTCTGGTGTGGTGATGTCACACGTGATGTCATCAGTCAGGGTTCTGCTCACATTGCGTGCGGAACGACTCACCTGACTGTACACGTCTTTCAGGTAGGAGGCGTGCAGGAGCTCCGGAGTGTCAGTGATGGTCCCGTACAAGTTCTCGCTGAGATGTTCCGTCTGCTTGTAGGACCTCTGTGACACACACACATTCTTGTATTTGTTACCTTCTTGAGACCGCCGAAAAATGCCTACCTCTTTAGGACCACCCTTTCTAGATATATAAAGATTTGTATTTACCACATTAATAATATATACATACTATGCAAATATAAAAAAGCTTGTTGCGAAAAATGAGTTGGAATTTCACAATAAAAAGGTCACAATTTCACAAGAAAACCTTAGATTTTTGGCAGTATTATAATAAAAGTCGTAATTTTACCCCACGCAAGTTAAAATTTTACAAGAAAAACTGAACATTTGTGCAATATTATGATAAAAGTTGGAATTTTACTCAATAAGAGTGGCAATTTTACAAGAAAAGCTTGAAATATTGGCAATTTTATAATAATCAGAATTTTACTTGGCAAAAGTATGACAAAAGTCATAATTTTACTCAAAAAATGTCACTATTTTACAGGAACAACAACAAAATTGGCAATATTTTGATAAAAGTCTGAATTTCATATGACAAATGTCACGATTTTGCATTAAAAAGTAATAATTTTACATATAAAAGTAATAATTTTACTCAATAACAGTCGCAATTTTACAAGAAAAGCTTGACATTTTGGCAATTTTATAATAATAATCGGAATTTTACTTGGCAAAAGTATGACAAAAGTCATAATTTTACTCAAAAAATGTCACTATTTTACAGGAACAACAACAAAATTGGCAATATTGTGATAAAAGTCTGAATTTTATATGACAAATGTCACGATTTTGCATTAAAAAGTAATCATTTTACATGAAAAAGTAATAATTTTACGAGAAAATATTGCAATATTACAAAAACAGAAAGAATATGAGAAATTGTTCCCAATTTTATAAGAAAAAAGTCGACAAATTGTGAGGAAAAACACTGCTTTTAGTTAAAAAAAATTTTTTTTAAATGTTTTGTTTGTAATTGGTTTTTAATCTTCATTATTTACTTCAAGTTATTAGAGTATGTCTCTACATACAGATTTGTTTTTTAAAAATACATTTTGGCCAAAGGGGGCGCATTTCAATTTCTTACACACACTTGTTATTTCATATGTTGGCCAGAGGGGGAGCACTTCAAATATTTACACACACTTGTTATTTCATATGTTGTCCAGAGGGGGAGCACTTTTAGCACTGACACACAGTCCATTTGAAAAATCCCTCCTTTTTGGGACCAACCTAATTTTGATAGATTTCACCACCAGGGGGTGCAAATGAGACATTCTCTATTAGATGCAATGGTTTTCCGTATTAGGACCATGATTTATGTCATCACTTGTTCACACCTCCTCATATGGAAGGTACCTTTCCTTCTTGATGTCTCAAGAAGGGTAGAAACACACACACACACACACACACCCACACACACACACACGCGCACACACACACACACACACACACACACACAGCGCAGCAGCGAGCAAAGTAACATGCATGTCTGGTTCTGAGAGTTACCTGACTCTGGATCTCTGACGCCTTCAAGGCTCTTTGGACGTCCAGGACGTCCCCGCTCAGCTCCATTCCTTTACCCAGGATCTCCGTGTGCAGATCCTTGCGGTACTCCCTCTGTCCAGAACATCGAGGTCAAAGGTCAGAGGAGATCCCTTGGCTGTTTCGCTGCGAAACTACTGACCTCGCTCAGAATCTGATTGGCGTTTTTGACCCTCAGCAGCTCGGGTGTTTCCTCCAGGCCCACGCCGGATAAGCCCCGCCCCTTGACTTCCTGCTCCAAGTCCTTCCTGTACTCCTTCTACACCAGGGGTGTCAAACTCGTTTTTATAGCGGGCCACATCACAGGGCCGCTTGTAATGGTTAAAATATATGAATATATAAAAGCCTTGTTACATCATTTGCATTGGCAACTCTTTCTGATTAGTACCAGTATATTTTAATTATATATATATATATACATATATATATATATACATACATACATACATACATACATACATACATACATATATATATATATATATATATACATACATACATACATACATATATATATATATATATATATATATATATATATATATATATATATATATATATATATATATATATATATATATATATATATATATATATATATATATATAAATATATATATTATTTTTGCCAACTAAAAAAATGCTTCTAACGTCTTGTTGCAGATCAGATAAAATGAAAGTGTAGAACATATGCAAACGTTTGCAGTACATTTCTCTGTCAAAATTGTCAAATATAAATAAATAAAAGAATACACTTACAAAGTGCTTTTATTATTTCTAGCTTTTCGCAGGCCACATAAAATGATGCGGCAGGCCACAAGAAATTATGTGGCAAACCACATAAATGACATGACGGGACAATATAAAATTAAGTGGCGGACCATGTAAAATAATGAAACGAACCACTTAAAATGATGTGGCGGGCCACAAAAGGAGGTGGCGGGCCATGTAAAATAATGAAACAAACCACTTAAAATGATGTGGCGGGCCACAAAAGGAGGTGGCGGGCCATGTAAAATAATGAAACGAACCACTTAAAATGATGTGGCGGGCCACAAAAGGAGGTGGCGGGCCATGTAAAATAATGAAACAAACCACTTAAAATGATGTGGCGGGCCACAAAAGGATGTGGCGGGCCATGTAAAATAATGAAACGAACCACTTAAAATGATGTGGCGGGCCACAAAAGGAGGTGGCGGGCCATGTAAAATAATGAAACAAACCACTTAAAATGATGTGGCGGGCTATGATAAATGAGGTGGCGGGCCATGTAAAATAATGAAACTAACCACTTAAAACTATGTGGCGGGCCACAATAAAGGAGGTGGCCGGCCATGTAAAATAATGAAACGAACCACTTAAAATTATGTGGCGAGCCATGTAAAATAATGAAACGAACCACTTAAAATTATGTGGCGAGCCATGTAAAATAATGAAGCGAACCACTTAAAATTATGTGGCGGGCCACAATAAATGAGGTGGCGGGCCATGTAAAATAATGAAGCGAACCACTTAAAATTATGTGGCGGGCCACAATAAATGAGGTGGCGGGCCATGTAAAATAATGAAACAAACCACTTAAAATGATGTGGATGGCCACGAAAATGAAGTGGTAGACCAAATAAAATAATGAAGCGAACCACATAAAATGATGTGGCGGGCGACAATAAATTATGTGGCAGACCACATAAATAACATAACGGGCCACAATAAAATGATGTGGCAGGCCATATAAAATAATGAAGCAAACCATTTAAAATGATGTGGCGGGCGACAATAAATTATGTGGCAGACCACATAAATGACATAACGGGCCACAATAAAATGATGTGGCAGGCCATATAAAATAAGGAAGCAAACCATTTAAAAATGATGTGGCGGGCGGGCCATATAAGACAATGAAACGAACCGCTTAAACTGATGTGGATGGCCACGAAAATGATGGGGCAGACCAAATAAAATAATGAAACGAACCACATAAAAAAATGTGGCGGGCCATATAAAATATTGTAGCGAAGCACATAAAATAATGTGGCAGACACATAACATAATGAAACCAACCACATAAAATTATGTGGCGGTCTACAATTACTGATGTGGCGGGTCATATAAAATAATGTTGCAAACCATACAAAATTATATGGCAGGCCACAATAAAGGATGTGGCGCACCATATGAAATAATGTAGCGAACCACATAAAAAGTTGTGGCTGGCCAGAAAATATGATGTGGCGGGCCTTACAAAATAATGTACCAAACCATATAAAATGATATGGCAGGTCACTTCAAATGATGTGGCAGGCCACAAAAATGAAGTGGTAGACCAAATAAAATAATGAAGCGAACCACATAAAATGATGTGGCGGGCGACAATAAATTATGTGGCAGACCACATAAATGACATAACGGGCCACTATAAAATGATGTGGCAGGCCTTATAAAATAATGAAGCAAACCATTTAAAATGATGTGGCGGGCCATTAAAGTAATGAAACGAACCGCTTAAATTGATGTGGATGGACACGGAATGGGGCACACCAAATAAAATAATGAAGCGAACCACATAAAATGATGTGGCGGGCCGAATAAAATATTGTAGCGAACCACCTAAAATAATGTGGCAGACACATAAGATAATGAAACCAACCACATAAAATTATGTGGCGGTCTACAATTACTGATGTGGCGGGTCATATAAAATAATGTCGCAAACCATACAAAATTATATGGCAGGCCAAAATAAATTATGTGGCGCACCATATAAAATAATGTAGCGAACCACATAAAAAGTTGTGGCGGGCCTTACAAAATAATGTACCAAACCATATAAAATGATATGGCAGGTCACTTCAAATGATGAGGCAGGCCACTTCAAATGATGTGGCAAGCCACAAAAATGAAGTGGTAGACCAAATAAAATAATAAAGCGAACCACATAAAATGATGTGGCGGGCGACAATAAATTATGTGGCAGACTACATAAATGACATAATGGGCCACAATAAAATGACGTGGCAGGCCATATAAAATAATGAAGCAAACCATTTAAAATGATGTGGCGGGCCATTAAAATAATGAAACGAACAGCTTAAATTGATGTGGATGGCCACGAAAATGATGGGGCAGACCAAATAAAATAATGAAGCGAACCACAGCCACATAAAATGATGTGGCGGGCCATGTAAAATATTGTGGCGAAGCACATAAAATAATGTGGCAGACACATAACATAATGAAACCAACCACATAAAATTATCAGGCGGGTCATATAAAAAAATTATGCAAACAATATAAAATGATATGGCAGGCCAAAATAAATTATGTGGCGCACCATATAAAATATTGTAGTGATCCACATAAAAAGATGTGGCTGGCCTTACAAAATAATGTACCAAACAATACAAAATGATGAGGCAGGCCACATCAAATGATGTGGAAGGCCACAGTATGGGATGTGGTGAACCATATAAAACAATGCAGAGAACCACAAAAAAATGACACGGCGGGCCACATAAAATAATGTGGCAAACCACTTTAAATGACGTGGCGGGCTAGATGTGGGTGTGTTCTACACAGTTTGTGCCTTACCTCGTTCAGCAGCTCGCTGGCGTGCCGGGCTGTCAGATATTGCGGCGTCTGGTCCACGTCCACCAAGGCTTTCCCCTTCATGTGCTCCTCGTAGTCCCGCCTGTACTCCCTCTGACACACACACACACACACACACACACACACACACACACATACACACACACACACACACACACACACACACACACACACACACATTGGTTATCATTTGGAATGGGGACCAAGTTTCTGATCATGACTTGTGGGGACCACCCTTTCTACAGGTTGTGGAGGCATAAAAAAAATGGTGTAAAATGGCCACTGCCCAGTTAGCTCATACACGTCTTTAAATCTCTGGATTGATGAAGTAATGTGCTGATCATTCTTACTGGGGACCCTGGGGGAAAAGAGTTAATATGGTTCATGGGGACCACATTGAAGTCATTTTGCATAATTCACACAAATTTGTACGTGACTACTGAGGACCATTTAAAAAAAATAAAAAAGTTGAAAGTAAATATGACATGATCCTCAGAATACAGCACTACAGCTGTCCTCTTATAGGAAGTTTCACCACTTAAATGTTCAAGCAAATCCTGCATCTTCTGTGACATGACTGAAAACTGCTATTTAGCAGTAATGAAGTTGTCTGCAACTCCAACTACCATATATAGAAAGATGGAAAATTCTGAATGTGAATCATACTTTAAGGTAATAATTAGAGATGTCCAATAATATGGGCCTGCCGATACTATCGGCCGATAAATGCTTTAAAATGTAATATCGGAAATGATCGTTATCGTTTTTTTTTATTATCTGTATCGTTTTTTTCCCAAAATGTTTTATTTTTTTTATTAAATCAACATAAAAAACACAAGATACACTTACAATTAATGCACCAACCCAAAAAACCTCCCTCCCCCATTTACACTCATTCACACAAAATGGTTGTTTCTTTCTGTTATTAATATTCTGGTTCCTACATTATATATCAATATATATCAATACAGTCTGCAAGGGATACAGTCCGTAAGCACACATGATTGTGCGTGCTGCTGGTCCACTAATAGTACTAACCTTTAACAGTTAATTTTACTCATTTTCATTAATTACTAGTTTATATGTAACTGTTTTTATATTATTATTCAAGAAAATGTTTTTAATTTATTCATCTTATTTTATTTAATAATTTTTTTTAAAAAGGACCTTTTCTTCACCATACCTGGTTGTCCAAATTAGGCATAATAATGTGTTAATTCCACGACTGTAAATATCGGTATCGGTTGATATCGGTATCGGTAATTAAGAGTTGGACAATATCGGAATATCGGATATCGGCAAAAAAGTCATTATCGGACATCCCTAGTAATAATGTTTTATAATCATGCTGTATGAAAATGTCATCCTAAGGAACACTAAACTAAATTTTCCCTTTAGGGCAGTGGTCCCCAACCACCGGGCCAAGGCCCGGTGCCGGTCTGTGGATCGATTGGTACCAGAAATATAAAAAATAAAAAAAATAAAAAATTCAATATATATATATTTTTTAAATTAAATCAACATAAAAAACACAAGATACATTTACAATTAGTGCACCAACCCAAAAAACCTCCCTCCCCCATTTACACCCATTCACACAAAAGGGTTGTTTCTTTCTGTTATTAATATTCTGATTCCTACATTATATATCAATATATATCAATACAGTCTGCAAGGGATACAGTCCGTAAGCACACATGATTGTATTTTTTTATGACAAAAAAAAAAAAAAAAAACATCTCCCCCCACCCGTCCGTGGGACTAGTTTTCAAGCGTTGACCGGTCCGCAGTTACAAAAAGGTTGGGGACCACTGCTTTAGGGGACCTGTTTTTTTTGTCCCCATACCGTCAGAGATCCTCTAAAGGTGACTGTGTAAACAGAGTGATGTCCCCATTAAGTAAGCATTGCCAGAAAACACACACACACACACACGCGCACACACACACACACACACACACACACACACACACACACACACACACACACACACACACTTCACTTCCTGCTTCTTTCACTCACATCCCTCGGTGCTCTCTCACCTCACTCTGCATCTTCTGGGCGTCCTTCATCACTTTGTACGTTTGCGTGTCGGCAAACTCCACGCGTGTGCGGCCTTTGCTCTTCTCGTACTCCTGGCGGTATTTCACCTGCCGCCGCAAAAAAACAAAACACAAACGCCCGGGCCGTCAGCGAGGAAGAGGACACGGCGCCACGTGAAGCCACGCACCTGACTGTGCAGCACTGCGTTCTCCTTGTGGTGGCGCTGTTCAGCCGTGTCCAGAGTCATGTGGTGCTGAGCCTTGTTCTCCTCGTACTTCTTCTTATACTCCACCTGACCTCACACACACACACACACACACACACACACACACACACACACACACACACACTTTCTCAGTTTGATGTTTTGATGGGGATGAAGGGGAATCGGCATCCACTTTTTAAAACATTTTTTTACACACGTTGCTCTGCAGTTTGCTGGCGTGCAGCACATGTTCCAGTTGCAGGAGGTTCGGCAGATCTGAGGAACCTTCTGGTTTCTGGTTGCTCTTATACCTCACCTGAAAATAAAAGACCTAGCATATGAGCGTTTTAAGGGACTATTTTCCCTCCTTTAGGCAAAATGGATCGCCTCAGAAATGACCAGCTTTGGCCTTGGTTCTGCTTTATATAAACTTAACTCCAAAACCAAACATGCATTATGTCTAAAAATGCCTGTAATATTGTATCTGTGGGAGTTTTACTAGAATCAGTTGTTCATGTAAGGTTTGCAAATACAAAAAGTAGTTTTTTACTCAATTTGAGATATTGCGAAAAAAGCAATACAAATGTATTCCATCATAATTCCTAAACAAAACATGCAAATTGTCTAAAAATTCCTTGTAAGGTTTGTAAAGACACAAGTTAGTTTTTTTACTCAATATAACAGGCTGTCATACTATATATGAAAGTTATATAAACTTAACTCCAAAACCAAACATGCATTATGTCTAAAAATGCCTGTAATATTGTATCTGTGTGAGTTTTACTAGTATCAGTTGTCAAATTTGCAAATACAAAAATTAGGTTTTACTCACTATGACAGTATACCGTCACACTCAATATGACAGTTATTTAAACATAACTCCTAAACAACACATGCGAAATGGCTAATAATGCCTGGAGAAATGTATCTTTGTTAGTTTTACTAGAATAATGATCTTTTGTAAGGTTTGCAAATACACAAATTAGTTTTTTTACTCAATATGACAGTATAACTGTCATACTAAATATCAACTCCAAAACCAAACATGCAATCCCTCTAAAAATGCCTGTAATATTGAATCTATGTGAGTTTTACCAGAATCAGGTATTTTGGTAAGGTTTACAAATACAAAAATTAGGTTTTACTCATAATGACAGTATAACTGCCACATTCAATATGACAGTTATTTAAACAGAACTCCTAAACCACACATGCACAATGGCTAATAATGCCTGGACAAAATGTATCTTTGTGAGTTTTACTGGAAAAAAATATTTTGTAAGTTCTGCCATGAAGTACCAGCTTAGAAAGAGAGTGAAGGAGGAAAATGTGTGCGTTAACTTTCAGTTCCGATACCTGTCATAGCCGTCTATTGTTTGTACTTTGTCCTGTTTTGTAGAATCCATTGTTAAACGTCAATTCTAGTCACCTCTCATCATTTTAGACCGCCTAGGAACAAAAGGATCTGGGGGGACTCTCCCCTCCTAAAAGGGTGGGGTCCTAATAGTGAGAGGATGTCGGCCAATCACGCGCCTCCATTCCAATTTCATTTTAACCTGAGGACGGCAAAAGGAAATGCAAGCAGTGTTGCCAGCGAGCAGCTTATGTAATGTTTGGAACGATTGTCTACATGTGTGTGTGTGTGTGCGCGTGTGTGTGTGTGTGTGTGTGTGTGCGTAGGTGGAGGATGGACCAAGTGTGTGCATGTGCGCTCAAACCTTTTGAACTTCTCCAGCTTTCATCCGACAAGCCACCTCTATTTGCTTGATGAAGGTTGCCATGGTTACTGCCTCACTACACAGGCTGTGTGTGTCAGCGTGGAGGACACACACACACACACACACACACAAACACACAACAACTCCCGTATTTCACAATGCTAATGTTTATGACGTGCGTTCGTGTTCTGGTGGGTGGAATTCTGCTCAGGAGAGAAGATAATGTAGCGAACCACGTACAACGACGTGGCGGGCCACAATAAATGATGTGGCGGGTCACGATAAATAACGTGGCAGGTCACATTAAATGACGTGGCGCGTGACATTAAATAATGTAGCAACCCACATAAAATTATGTAGCGGGCCACAATAAATAATGTGGTGGGCCAAAATAAATAATGTGGTCAACCACATAAAATAAATGGCGGGCCACATGAAATAAAGTGACAGACCATACAAAATCATGTCGCGAACACATTAATTCATGTAGCGTACCACGTAAATTGATGTTGCGCGCCACAATAACTGACGTGGCGGGTCACATTAAATAATATAGCAACCAACATAAAATAATGTGGCGGGCCACAATAAATAAAGTTGAACCACATGATATGACATAGCGGGCCGCATAAAATAACGTGGTCAACCACATAAAATGAAGTGGCGGGCTACATAAAATAATGTAGCAAACCACTTGAAATAATTTGGCGGGCCACTTGAGATAAAGTGGTAGACCATACAAAATCATGTGGCGGGCCACGTAAAATCATGTCGCGGACACAATAAATAATGTAGCGAACCACATAAATTGATGTGGCTCGCCACAATAAATGATGTGGCTTTAAAATATGTAGCGAGCCACCTAAAATTACGTGGTGAACATAAAATGTCGTGGCGGGCCACAGTAAATGATGTAGCAGGCCATTGATGTGGTGGGCCACAGTAAATGATGTGGCTGGCCATGTAAAATTATGTAGCAAACCATATAAAATTATGTAGCAAACCACATAAAATGACTTGGCGGACCACATAAATTACTTGGCGGACCACATAAAACAACATAGGGCCACTATAAACGACGTGGAGGGCAATATAAAATAATGTAGCGAACCACATAAAATAACGTTGCGGGCCAATTTAAAAATATGTGGCAGGCCAAATAAAATTATGCAGTGAACCACATAAATTGATGTGGCGGGCCACGATAAATGATGTAGCAGCCAATTGATGTAGCGAACCACAATAAATGATGTGGCGAGCCACGATAAATGATGTAGCAGCCAATTGATGTAGCAAACCACAATAAATGATGTGGCGAGCCAGGATAAATAATGTAGCAGCCAATTGATGTAGCGAACCACAATAAATTATGTGGCGAGCCACGATAAATGATGTAGCAGCCCATTGATGTAGCAAACCACAATAAATGATGTGGCTGGCCATGTAAAATAATGTATCAAACCACAGAAAAGAATGTAGCGAACCACATAAAATGACTTGGCGGACCCCATTAAATATTAAAATATGTGGCGGGCCACCAAAAATTATGCGGTGAACTACATAAAATGACGTGGCGGGCCAAATTAAATGATGTAGCAGGCCATATAAAATAATGTAGCAAACCGCAATAAATGATGTGGCGGTCCAGGTAAAATGTTGTGGCGGGCAATATAAAATAATGTAGCGAACCACATAAAATGACTTGGCGGATCACATAAAACGACGTAGCGGGCCACAATAAATGAAGTGCAGGGCAATATAAATTAATGTAGTGAACCACATAAAATAACGCTGTGGCTTTAAATTTGGGGCGGGCCACATATAATTACGCGGTGAACTACATAAAATTACGTGGCGGGCCACGATAAATGAAGTGGAGGGCAAAATAAAATGTCGCGGCCGATTTTGAAATATGTAGCGGGCCACATAAAATTACGCGGTGAACTACATAAAATGATGTAGCAGGTCATATAAAATAATGTAGCAAACCACAATAAATAATGTGGCGAGTGAAGTGAAGTGAAGTGAAGTGAATTACATTTATATAGCGCTTTTTCTCAAGTGACTCAAAGCGCTTTACATTGTGAAACCCAATATCTAATTTACATTTAAACCGGTGTGGGTGGCACTGGGAGCAGGTGGGTAAAGTGTCTTGCCCAAGGACACAACGGCAGTGACTAGGATGGCGGAAGCGGGGATCGAACCTGCAACCCTCAAGTTGCTGGCACGGCCGCTCTACCAACCGAGCTATACCGTCCCATGTAAAATAATGTAGTGAACCACATAAAATAATGTAGCGAGACACATAAAATTACTTGACGGACCACATAAAAACGACGATACGGGCCACAATAAATGAAGTGGAGGGCATTACAAAATAATGTAGCGAACCACATAAAATAACATTGCGGCTTTAGAATATGTGGCGGGCGACCTAAAATTACGCGGTGAACTACATAAAATGACGTGGCGGGCCACTATAAATGATGTAGCAGGCCATTGATGTGGCTGGCCATGTAAAATAATGTAGCAAACCACAGAAAATAATGTAGCAGACCACATAAAATATGTGGCGGGCGCTGTGAACTACATAAATGATGTAGCAGGCCATATAAAATAATGTAGCGAACTACAATAAATGGTCTGGCGGGCCAGGTAAAGTAATGTAGCGAACCACATAAAATGATATGGCGGGCCATATAAAATAATTTAGCAAACTATGTGCTTTTTCTCACCTGACTGGCGAGCGCCGCCGCCGCTTGTGTGTGTTTGAAGGACAGGCACTCCAGCGGGTTGTAACGAGGTCGAGCGTGCGGCTCTGATGCTTGCTTGTACTTCACCTGCAAGGAGGGATTTTTTATTTTCTTCTATGTTGGGCCACACACCTGATGCATTGTGGGTATCTTGTTACCTGGCTGGCCAGCTTGGACGCCTCCTTGGCGTGATGGATGTCCGTACGGGCGAGAAGTGACGCGTCGCTCAAGACCAGCTGCCTGCCATTACTCCTGTAGGCCACCTGTGGGCGCCGCACGTACAAATAATTCAAGCGGGGCATGCATGATACATTAAGAGGGATGTTTCTATAATTCATCACACGGTTGTCACGGCGACCAGGCTACAAAGCGGTTGCCATGCACACACACGTCAACACACACACTCACGTCGCTGGCCAGTTTAGCCGCGTTGGTTGCGCTGACAATGTCCGCTCTGTCGGGCGCCGTGTTGTAGCGGCGAAGCTCCTCCCTCCCCTTCCTGTAGCTGACCTGTGATCAGCGCAGACACGGTGAGACGTGGGCGAGCATAACGCCAGCTGACGTTTTCCTCGCTGCGGTTGCATTTACGTCGCTCTGGTTCCTGTTGACCTCCATGGCGTGCTCCACCTCGGGCAGCGTCTCCATGTTGGCGTAGCCCGACTTGCCTTTCTCGCGGTTAAACTGCTCCTTGTAGAACTTCTATGGGGGACCAATAAAACACATTTTTTCAAAAGGCGTCAATTTTTTGTTGTCTGGTTCTACGCTCCAGTTAGCGCTTCAGTGCCGGGTCAGCACACATGAAAGCAGTTTAATGTGCTGCCCCCCGCAGGCAAACACTGGCAAACGCAGTTACAGTCAAACCTGGATTATCGATTATTATTAGAGATGTCCGATAATGGCTTTTTTGCCAATATCCGATATTCTGATATTGTCCAACTCTTAATTACCGATTCCGATATCAACCGATACCGATATTTACAGTCGTGGAATTAACACATTATTATGCCTAATTTTGTTGTGATGCCCCGCTGGATGCATTAAACAATGTAACAAGGTTTTCCAAAATAAATCAACTCAAGTTATGGAAAAAAATGCCAACATGGCACTGCCATATTTATTATTGAAGTCACAAAGTGCATTATTTTTTTTAACATGCCTCAAAACAGCAGCTTGGAATTTGGGACATGCTCTCCCTGAGAGAGCATGAGAAGGTTGAGGTGGGGTTGGGGTAGGAGGTAGCTGGGGGTGTATATTGTAGCGTCCCGGAAGAGTTAGTGCTGCAAGGGGTTCTGGGTATTTGTTCTGTTGTGTTTATGTTGTGTTACGGTGCGGGTGTTCTCCCGAAATGTGTTTGTCATTCTTGTTTGGTGTGGGTTCACAGTGTGGTGCATATTTGTAACAGTGTTAAAGTTGTTTATACGACCACCCTCAGTGTGACCTGTATGGCTGTTGACCAAGTATGCTTGCATTCACTTGTGTGTGTGAAAAGCCGTAGATATTATGTGATTGGGCCGGCCCACAAAGGCAGTGCCTTTAAGGTTTATTGGGGGGTGGGGGTAGCGGGGGGTGTATATTGTAGCGTCCCGGAAGAGTTAGTGCTGCAAGGGGTTCTGGGTATTTGTTCTGTTGTGTTACGGTGCGGATGTTCTCCCGAAATGTGTTTGTCATTCTTGTTTGGTGTGGGTTCACAGTGTGGCGCATATTTGTAACAGTGTTAAAGTTGCTTATACGGCTACCCTCAGTGTGACATGTATGGCTGTTGATCAAGTATATCTTGCAGTCACTTACGTGTGTGTGTGCAGAAACCGCATACAACATGTGACTGGGCCGGCACGCTGTTTGTAAGGAGAAAAAGCGGACGTGACGACAGGTTGTAGAGGACACTAAAGGCAGTGCCATCACGGCACGCCCTCAATATTGATGCCCGGGTGAAAATCGGGAGAAATTCGGGAGAATGGTTGCCCCGGGAGATTTTCGGGAGGGGCACTGAAATTCGTGAGTCTCCCAGGAAAAATTGGTAGGGTTGGCAAGTATGACGGCGACAAATAAAGTAAGTTTTTTATGAATATCATCCCTGCAGGACGAGGAATAGCTAAACTTCACTGCACACCGTAGGAGGATACAATAGCTAACCGCTAACTCAAGCTGGCGCTCCTGAATGTAAACAAAAAGGGTGGATCTACACAGAAATCGAGTGTAAGGATACAAAGTATTTTGTCGATAGTAAATATTTTTTATCACTTAGGAAATACGTCCCTGGACACAGGAGGACTTTAAGTATGATCAATGTATGACCCTGTAACTACTTGGTATCGGATCGCCACCCAAATTTGTGGTATCACCTAAAACCTATGTAAAGTATCAAACAACAGAAGAATAAGTTATTATTACATTTTAACTGAAATGTTGGGTCTACCGCGCCTTCCGCCCAATTGTAGCTGGGATAGGCTCCAGCGCCCCCCGCAACCCCGAAGGGAAATGGATGGATGGATGTAGATAGAACATGTTAAAACAGAAAATAAGCAGATATTAACAGTAAATAAAGTAGATTAATAATGAATTTTCTGCTGCTTTTGACACAATAATAGAATGACAAATTACACAATAAAGTCAAAGACAAATCAGGAGCCTTTGTTTGCTTACTTAATACTAAGAGAGACGTTTTTTAGTATCTTATTTAATGACAAAAGTATTCTATGAGTGCATATGAATATTTTTCGGACTATAAGGCGCACTTAAAATCTTTTAATTTCTCAAAAATCGACAGTGCGCCTTATAACGCGGTGCGCCTAATGTACGGAATAATTCCGGTTGTGCTTACCGACCTCGAAGCAGTTTTATTTGGTACATGGTGTAATGATAAGTGTGACCAGTAGATGGCAGTCACACATAAGAGATACGTGTAGACACCAAAACTTTAAATGTTCCATTGAAAATAAAGAACATTACACACGGCACTCAAAAATCTATCAAAATGTTTTAGTGGGACTATGAAGCCGCACCGCTTGATGGATTGTCGGCCCATTCCGGCTACCGTAATCAGAGATACAAGTATTACTATGGTGTGTGTATGAGGACTGCAAAATCGCACCCATTAGCAGACATATTATCTGGCCTTTTGTTTCACAATATTATGCAAAGCCAACTTTTCTTACCTTCTGGTACCTGCTGATGTGTATTTGGGATCTGCATAAGTCCTGAAAATTTGCGCACATTTGCCACTGTAGTCCGTGCCGATGCCGTAGTCGAAATCTTTTTATAGGGCATTCACCCTCCGCTATTACCATTTCTAGTATAAAGTAGTGTAAAGTTCTAACATATCTCGCTATGAAAGCGCTAAAAACTACCAGTGTAGTGGGTTTGCGTAATTCACCCAAGGAACTTTAGTTATGAGAGTTCCGGTCGGACGTTTTTTCACGGGACACATTTCCGGCGTTGTTGTTGCACTAGTGAGCCACGGATGAGGAGATGCTGCTCCGTTATTGATTGAAGTAAAGTCTGAATCTCATTAAAACAGTTAGCTCCGTCTTTTGACACTTCTTCCACTCCCGTCCTTGCACGCTACACCGCTACAACAAAGATAGGGGAGAAGACGCTGTCCAAGTGGAGGCACATAAATAAGACCGGCCATCAAACGGCGCATCCTGAAGCGACTGTCAGAAAGCGACTTGAAGATGCAACATTTTGACCAAAGAACCACCATTACTAGGGATGTCCGATAATGGCTTTTTGCCGATATCCGATATGCCGATATTGTCCAACTCTTTAATTACCCATACCGATATCAACCGATACGATATGAATCGATATATACAGTCGTGGAATTAACACATTATTATGCCTAATTTGGACAACCAGGTATGGTGAAGATAAGGTACTTTTTAAAAAAATGAATCAAATAAAATAAGATAAATAAATTAAAAACATTTTCTTGAATAAAAAAGAAAGTAAAACAATATAAAAACAGTTACATAGAAACTAGTAATTAATGAAAATTTGTAAAATTAACTGTTAAAGGTTAGTATTATTAGTGGACCAGCAGCACGCACAATCATGTGTGCTTACGGACTGTATCCCTTGCAGACTGTATTGATATATATTGATATATAATGTAGGAACCAGAATATTAATAACAGAAAGAAACAACCCTTTTGTGTGAATGAGTGTGAATGAGTGTAAATGGGGGAGGGAGGTTTTTTGGGTTGGTGCACTAATTGTAAGTGTATCTTGTGTTTTTTATGTGGATTTAATAATTAAAAAAAACAAAAAAAACCGATACTGATAATAAAAAAACGATACCGATAATTTCCGATATTACATTTTAACGCATTTATCGGCCGATAATATCGGCAGACCGATATTATCGGACATCTCTAACCATTACATGTTATGTAGATCACAAGGAAGTCTTTTACATTTAGAAAAAAAATCATAAACGACCCCTTTAAAGGCCTACTGAAAGCCACTACTACCGACCACGCAGTCTGATAGTTTATAAATCAATGATGAAATCTGAACATTGCAACACATGCCAATACGGCCGGGTTAACTTATAAAGTGCAATTTTAAATTTCCCGCTAAACTTCCGGTTGAAAACATCTTTGTATGATGACATATGCGCGTGACGTCAGTAGTTAAACGGAAGTATTCGGACGCCATTTAATCCAATACAAAAAAGCTCTTTTTTCATCTCAAAATTCCACAGTATTCTGGACATCTGTGTTGGTGAATCTTTTGCAATTTGTTTAATGAACAATGAAGACTGCAAAGAAGAAAGTTGTAGGTGGGATCGGTGTATTAGCGGCTGGCTGCAGCAACACAACCAGGAGGACTTTGACTTGGATAGCAGACGCGCTAGCCGACGCTAGCCGCCGACCGCACGGATGATCGGGTGAAGTCCTTCGTCCTTCCGTCGATCACTGGAACGCAGGTGAGCACGGGTGTTGATGAGCAGACGAGGGCTGGCTGGCGTAGGTGGAGCGCTAATGTTTTTATCATAGCCCTGTGAGGTCCCGTTGCTAAGTTAGCTTCAATGGCGTCGTTAGCAACAGCATTATTAAGCTTCGCCAAGCTGGAAAACATTAACCGTGTGTTTACAGGTCCAGGGTTTAATAATATTGTTGATTTTCTGTCTATCCTTCCAGTCAGGGGTTTATTTCTTTTGTTTCTATCTGCATTTAAGCACGATGCTATCACGTTAGCTCCGTAGCTAAAGTGCTTCACCGATGTATTCTCGTGGAGATAAAAGTCACTGTGAATGTCCATTTCGCGTTCTCGACTCTCATTTTCAAGAGGATATAGTATCCGAGGTGGTTTAAAATACAAATCCGTGATCCACAATAGAAAAAGGAGAAAGTGTGGAATCCAATGAGCCGGCTTGTACCTAAGTTACGGTCAGAGCGAAAAAAGATGCGTCCTGCACTGCACTCTAATCCTTCACTCTCACTTTCCTCATTCACAAATCTTTCATCCTGGCTCAAATTAATGGGATAATCGTCGCTTTCTCGGTCCGAATCGCTCTCGCTGCTGGTGTAAACAATGGGGAAATGTGAGGAGCCCTTCAGCCTGTGACGTCACGCTACTTCCGGTACAGGCAAGGCTTTTTTTAATCAGCGACCAAAAGTTGCAAACTTTATCATCGATGTTCTCTACTAAATCCTTTGAGCAAAAATATGGCAATATCGCGAAATGATTAAGAATGACACATAGAATGGATCTGCTATCCCCGTTTGAATAAAAACATTTCATTTCAGTAGGCCTTTAATGCGCCTTATAAGCCGGTGCGCCTTTTGTATGAAAATACACCTGACTAGACCCGCTCATCGGCAGTGCGCTTTATAATCCAGTGCGCCCTGTGGTCCAGAAAATACGTTATGTTTAATGTGTCATATGATTTTATGTTAAAATAAAGCCAATAATGCCATTTTTGTGGTCTGCTGTATTTCGAAAAGTATCAAAATGTCTCAAAATACAATTTGGTACCAAAATACTGGTATTTAGCATGTTGCGGGCGTGCGGTGGACGTTGTGTGTTTTCGACCTGCAGCTTTTGTGCGTGCGAGTGCAGTAGGTCAGCGTCTGTGTCCTTAGGCAACATCTGTTGTGTGTGTTCACACAAGCAGGACGATACACAGGACGTGTGCGTTTGCTTCGATCGCTTACGTCGCTCTGCGCCTTGCTCAGCTCCTTGGCGAAGACGGTCTGGATGGTTTGGGGCATGTGCGCGTACAAGCTGCAGGCCGCTTCCTTCCTGCCCGCCTCCTTGTACAGCTTCTGCAGACAAGAAGGTCAGCGTCCGCACGCCTCGCTGATCAGGACGTGGCGTTCGCACCTGGCTGAGGAGCAGACTCTGTTCCTTGGCGTGCTGGATGTCTTTGGTGTGCGGCAGCAGCGAGTACAAACTCTTGACCATCTCCTTCTTACTGGCCTCCTTGTACTTACTCTGGCAACACACAGCAACATATTCCATATACTGTATATTAAAACCTATATCTCCATACATATTGCAGCCTGATGACGGTATATATCACAATATATTATTTGACATATTACAAAGGCTCTTACTTTGGCCATACAAGACCTTTGGTGCCCTCACAAACCATCAGAAATCACAAAAACCCTTAACTTAGTACTATATTGCATCATTTCCTGTTGTATTAGTTTCCCGAAACTAGTATTAATGTACTGTTAATATCTGGTTACTTTCTGTTGTATGCATGTGATTATTAGATTTTTTTACGTAAAGTTTATTAAAAAATCTGTACATTTTCCGCTAAAAAAGTAACAGCTTGTCACAATAATTTTACCGTAAAATTTACAGTGTTTTTTGGTAGTATATTACTGTAAATGGAAACACAGTACTGCTGTTTTTTTACGGTAAAAACAAACAAACAAAAAAACTGTAGATTTTACAATAAGTCAAAAACTGGCAGCTCAGTTGCCAGAATTTTTACTGTAAAACCTTTTTTTGTAAGTAGAAAATTGCTTTTTTACGATAAAATTTTGGTGACTGAGCTGACAGGTTTTTTTACCGTAAAAACATCAACTGTATATTTTACGGTGTATTACTGTAAATGGCAAAACATTGCCACAATTTGTTTACAGTAAAAAATTGGCAGCTCATCTGCAAAAATTTTACTGTAAAATGTACTAGCCTTTTTTTTACGGTAAGTAGAAAATTGCTTTTTTACGACCAAATTTTGGTGCTCCAGCTGTCAGTTTTTTACCGTAAAAACATCAAATGTATATTTTACGGTGTATTACTGTAAATAGCAACACATTACCACAATTTGTTTACAGTAAAAAATGGCAGCTCATCTGCCAGAATTTTATAAGTTGTTTTTTTTACTGCAAATAGAAAATGTATGTTTTTCAGTCACATTCTGGCGATTGAGTTGCTAGTTTTCTACCGTAAAAACAACAACTGTAGTTTTTACAAGAAGCAAAAAATTGGCAGCTAAGTTGCCAGAATTTTACTGTAAAATGTACACCTTTTTTCACTGTAAGTAGAAAACCGTTTTTTTAAAGTCAAATTTTGGTGACTGAGCTGCCAGTTTTTCACTGTAAAAACATCAACTGTATATTTTACGGTGCATTACTGTAAATAGCAAAACATTACCACAATTTGTTTACAGTAAAATGGCAGCTCATTTGCCAGAATTTAACTGTAAAATGTACGCTTTTTTTTTTACTGCAAATACAAAATTGATGTTTTTTTCAGTCAAATTTTGGCGACTGAGTTGCTAGTTTTGTACTGTAAAAACAACAACTGTAGATTTTACAATAAGTAAAAAACTAGCAGCACACTTGCCAGAATTTTACTGTAAAATGTACGCCTCTTTTTTACTGTAAGTATAAAATTACTTTTTTACGACCAAATTTTGGTGCTTGAGCTGCCAGTTTTTTACCGTAAAAACATCAAATGTATATTTTACAGTGTATTACTGTAAATAGCAAAACAGTACCTCAATTTGTTTACAGTAAAAATGGCAGCTCATCTGCCAGAATTTTACCGTAAAATGTACGCTTTTTTTTAACTGCAAATAGAAAATGTATGTTTTTAAGTCAAATTTTGGCAACTGAGTTGCTAGTTTTCTACCGTAAAAACAACAACTGTAGATTTTACAATAAGTAAAAAACCAGCAGCTTACTTGCCAGAATTTTACTGTAAAATGTACGCCTTTTTTTTACTGTAAGTATAAAATTGCTTTTTTACGACCAAATTTTGGTGCTTGAGGTGCCAGTTTTTACCGTAAAAATAACTGTATATTTTAGGGTGTATTACTGTAAATAGCAAAACAGTACCACAATTTGTTTACAGTAAAAAAATGGCAGCTCATCTGCCAGAATTTTACTGTAAAATGTATGCTTTTTTTTTTTTACTGCAAATAGAAAATTTCTGTTTTTCAGTCAAATTTTGGCGACTGAGTTGCTAGCTTTCAACCATAAAAACATAAACTGTAGATTTTACAATAAGTAAAAAACTAGCAGCTCACTTACTGTAAAATGTACGCCTTTTTTTACTGTAAGTAGAAAACCGCTTTTTTTAAAGTCAAATTTTGGTGACTGAGCTGCCAGTTTTTCACTGTAAAAACATCAACTGTGTATTTTACGGTGTACTACTGTAAATAGCAAAACTGTACCACAATTTGTTTACAGTAAAAGTGGCAGCTCATTTGCCAGAATTTTACTGTAAAATGTACGCTTTTTTTTTACTGCAAAAGGAAAATTTCTGTTTTTCAGTCAAATTCTGGCGACTGAGTTGCTAGTTTTCTACCGTAAAAACAACAACTGTAGATTTTACAATAAGTAAAAAATTGGCAGCTAAGTTGCCAGAATTTTACTGTAAAATGTACACCTATTTTTACTGTAAGTAGAAAACCGCTTTTTTTAAAGTAAAATTTTTGGTGACTGAGCTGCCAGTTTTTTACTGTAAAAACATCAACTGTATATTTTAGGGTGTATTACTGTAAATAGCAAAACATTACCACAATATCTTTACAGTAAAAATGGCAGCTCATTTGCCAGAATTTTACTGTAAAATGTACGCTTTTTTTTTTTTACTGCAAATAGAAAATTGATGCTTTTCAGTCAAATTCTGGCAACTGAGTTGCTAGTTTTCTACCGTAAAAACAACAACTGTAGATTTTACAATAAGTAAAAAACTAGCAGCTCACTTGCCAGAATTTTACTGTAAAATGTACGCCTTTTTTTACTGTAAGTAGAAAACCCCTTTTTTAAAGTCAAATTTTGGTGACTGAGCTGCCATTTTTTACTGTAAAAACATCAACTGTATATTTTACAGTGTATTACTGTAAATAGCAAAACAGTACCACAATTTGTTTACAGTTAAAATGGCAGCTCATTTGCCAGAATTTGACTGTAAAATGTACGCTTTTTTTTTATACTGCAAATAGAAAATTTCAGTTTTTCAGTCAAATTCTGGCAGCTGAGTTGCTAGTTTTCAACCGTAAAAACATCAACTGTAGATTTTACAATAAGTAAAAAACTAGCAGCTCACTTGCCAGAATTTTACTGTAAAATGTACGCCTTTTTTACTGTAAGTAGAAAACCGCTTTTTTTAAAGTCAAATTTTGGTGACTGAGCTGCCAGTTTTTTACTGTAAAAACATCAACTGTATATTTTACGGTGTATTACTGTAAATAGCAAAACATTACCACAATATCTTTACAGTAAAAATGGCAGCTCATTTGCCAGAATTTGACTGTAAAATGTATGCTTTTTTTTTACTGCAAAAGGAAAATTGATGTTTTTCAGTCAAATTCGGGCCACTGAGTTGTTTTTAACAAATACATAGGCCTACTACACTACTGCATTTAATTGTTGGTCATCATGGTGGTACTTGGAGAGAACTTCTGAGGACGTACTTGGTGAAAAGAGTTTGAGAACCACTGGCAAAGGTTATAAATAGAAAATAATAAATAGAATGGATTGTGACATAAACAGAATGTAAAACAATGACAGCAAACCAAAGCCTATGACTCACCTGACTGTGGATGTCAGCCATGTCCTTCACAAAGCGAGTGTCCAGGGTCTCGGGCAGCTGAGAGAACAACGTGTTGGACAGATCTCCTTTGTCCTTCTTGTACTTGGTCTGGACGCACACAAACACGCACATGAGTCCCCAAAGGCGGACATTTTGGGACGAGGGCGATGCCGCCGCTCACCTCACTCTGAAGTTCCGACATGCGCTTGACGAACTCCGTCTGGTTGGTCTCGGCCATCTGGTGAAACACACTGCCGCCGCTCTCCGGCCGACCTTTGGCCTTGTATTTATTCTACGACACATACAAGGGAGAAAAAGAAAAAAAATCTGTTAATATCGTCCCGCTGTCGTGTAAAAGCGTGCACTGCAACCGTGGAAAGAAAATACAGAGGGACCTCCATTTACCAACCCCTCTATTTGACAACTTTTTGATGTACCAACTTTTAGATGGAGCCAAATATGCCGAAGCATGTCTTATTCATTTTGTGTCCCGCCTGCAGGCAAAAAGCAGGGCGCAGCATTTTTGTGGAGGCGGAGCCCTCCACATCACTTGCTGCCCAGTACACTACTAGTCACTTGTCAGTGTGTGTTTTTTGTCTTTTGACAAGTTTTGTCCATTTTGCTAACTCAAGGTGAGTCCCAAAAAGACAACAGACCAGCATGGAAGGAAGGGGTGAATCGCTGTGGAGTTCAAACTAAGATTATTTGCGAGGAGTATATGGGTTCACTAGTATGGAAGAATCAACGAAGCAAGTCTCGTACCACAGCAAGCTTTCATTGTGATGAGTAAAAGTTAAAGTTAAAGTACCAATGATTGTCACACACACACTAGGTGTGGTGAAATTTGTCCTCTGCATGTGACCCATTCCCTTGTTCATCCCCTGGGAGGGGAAGGGAGCAGTGAGCAGCAGCGGTGCCACGCCCGGGAATAATTTTTGGTGATTTAACCCCCAATTCCAACCGTTGATGCTGAGTGCCAAGCAGGGAGGTGATGGGTCCCATTTTTATAGTATTTGGTATGACTAAGCTTTACTGGAAAAATGTGCCAAAGCAGACTTATGTGTGTGCCCCTCCCTCCATCGCCTTTCTCTCCCTCTGTCTGCTCCTTTCTCACCAGCTCCTTGCCATTGTGAATGTAAGTACATTTTACTTTTGTAAATATTATATTGTAGCAACATGGTTGTTTAAGTTACGGATTTTTGCGATTTCTGATTGTTTGTGAGGGCAACAAAATTACTTCTGTGTGCATACAGCACAGTCCAGCTTGTTTTTGCTGTTGTTCTGGCTTATT
>NC_084745.1:9700138-9717638 GCF_033978785.1 Entelurus aequoreus
CACCATTAATGCTGAAAGGTACATACAGGTTTTGGAGCAACATGTGTTGCCATCCAAGCAACGTTTTCATGGACGCCCCTGCTTATTTTAGCAAGACAATGCCAAGTCACGTGTTACAACAGCGTGGCTTTGTAGTAAAATAGTGCAGGTACTAGACTGGCCTGACTGTAGTCCAGACCTGTCTCCCATTGAAAATGTGTGGCGCATTATGAAGCCTAAAATAGCACAACGGAGACCCCCGGACTGTTGAACAACTTAAGCTGTACATCAAGCAAGAATGGGAAAGAATTCCACCTGAGAAGCTTAAAAAATGTGTCTCCTCAGTTCCCAAACGTTTACTGGGTGTTGTTAAAAGGAAAGGCCATGTAACACAGTGGTAAAAATGCCCCTGTGACAACTGTTTTGCAACGCCTCCTTGTACTTGTTGCTGCCATTAAATTCTAAGTTAATGATTATTTGCAAAAAAAAAAGAAGTTTCTCAGTTAGAACATTAAATATCTTGTCTTTGCAGTCTATTAAATTGAATATAAGTTGAAAAGGATTTGCAAATCATTGTATTTTTTATTTATTTACGATTTACACATCGTGCCAACTTCACTGGTTTTGTAGTTAAATTTTCAATACATTTGTAAAACTTTCTGAAAAAATACTTTTTCACATTGTCACTATGGGTATTGTGTGTAGAATTTTGAGGACAAACACTTATTTAATTCCATTTTGGAATAAGGCTGTAACATAACCAAATGTGGAAAAAGTGAAGCCCTGTGAATACTTTGAATTTAGAATATATACACATCATGTCAGCAGCATACAAGTGAGGATGCCAAGACGAAGAACCCGGCAGCTCTGATAAAGCGACCAGAATAGACGAGGGTCGCTGGTTTATCACACACACACACACACACACACACACACACACACACACACACACACACACACACACACACACACACACACACACACACACACACACACACACACACAAACACACACACACGAGTGTGTCCCCAAAGGCAACATCCACAAGTTTTCCTAACCTGGCTGTGGGTGTCAGCCATGTCCTTCACAAAGCGAGTGTCCAGGGTCTCGGGCAGCAGCGAGAACAAAGCGTGGGACAGATCTTCTTTGTCCTTCTGGTACTTGGTCTGAAAGGTCAAAGGTTAACAGCTCCACTTCAGCTTGGTGCGTTCGGGGTCCTCACCTGGCTGTGCAACTCTGACATCTGTTTGGCAAACTGAGTCTCAGCGGTCTCAGGAAGGAGCGAGTACAAGTTTGTCGTCATCTGTTTCTTGCCGTCTTCTTTGTACTTCACCTGCACACACACACGCACGCACGCACGCACGCACGCACGCACGCACGCACGCACGCACGCACGCACGCACGCACGCACGCACGCACGCACGCACGCACGCACGCACGCACGCACGCAACACACACACACACACACACACACACACACACACACACACACACACACACACACACACACACACACACACACACACACACACACACACACACACACACACACACACACACACACACACACACATTATTGTATTTGTTACCTTCTTGAGACCTCCGAAAAATGCCTACCTCTTTAGGACCACCCTTTCTAGATATATAAAGATTTGTATTTACAACATTCATAATACATACAAACAAAGCAAATATAAAAAAGGTAAGCTTTTAGTTAATTTCTTTTTTTTGTTTGAATTTTTTGTTTGCAATTGGTTTTTAATCTTCATTATTTACTTCAAGTTATTACAGTATGTCTCTATATAATTTTTTATTTAAATTTTTATAAATTTTGGCCAAAGGGGGCGCATTTCAATTTCTTACACACACTTGTTATTTCATATGTTGGCCAGAGAGGGAGCACTTCACATTTTTACACAAAATTGTTATTATATATGTTGGCCAGAGGGGGAGCACTTTTAAAACCGACACACAGTCAATTTAAAAAATCCCTCCTTTTTGGTACCACCATAATTTTGATGGATTTCACCACCAGGGGTGCAAATGAGATCTCTATTTTTTGTTTTATCTAATGTGCTTAGACCACAGATGGCCCCTGTGCCGCACTTTGGGCAACCCAGCTGTAGAAGCTCACTGTCAATGGACTCTATAGTCTTCGTAACGTAGTGTATTTGTTCATCCTACGGTCACATATGGGACGTGTGTTGTCTTACGTCAGCACCGGAAGTCGTAAAATCAGCTGCTCACCTGGTGGGTTTTTTCGGGGATGAATAGGGAAGTCCTTTTATAGCTGTCGTCTTGTTTTATCATATATTGCTGCCTTTGCACCTGTCAATGTTTACTTTTATATGCACATTAAATCAACAAAAAATCCTAACTTTGGAACAATGTTCACGGACTCTAGAATTTAGATCTCTATTACATACAATGGTTTTCTGTATTGGGACCATGATTTCGGTCCTAACTTGTTCACCCGTCCTCATATGGAAGCTACTTTTCCTTGTTGATGTCTCAAGAAGGGTAGAAATACAAGAACACACACATTTAGACACACGTTTCAGCGTGAAACACACACGTGAAGCTCCTCACCTGACTGTACAGGTCAGTCAGCTCCTTGGCCGACTGCGTCTGGCTGGTTTGAGGCAGCTGGTGGTAGAGCGGCCTGCTGGTGTCCTCCCTGTGCTTGTAGGCCACCTGAACAAAGATGGCGGAAGAGCTTCAGCCCATGTTCTGGACTTGCTTCCTGCAGACTCGGTACTGACCTGACTCTGTAGCTGTGACACTTCCTTAGCGTGCCGGGTCTCCAGAGTGTCCGGCATCTTGGCGTACAGACAGCTGGACGCATGTTTCCTGCTCGCCTCCTTGTACTTGTTCTAGAACAGGGGTGTTTTTATTGAGGACCACATCATGGCTGCCCTCAAAGGGCCGCATGTAACGATGAATATATATGAATATAAATGTATCATAGCCTCGTTACACAATTTGCATAGGCAACTCTTTTTGATTAGAATATTTTATATATTATAATTATAATTATATATATATATATATATATATATATATATATATATATATATATATATATATATATATATATATATATATATATATATATATATATATATATATATATATATATATTTTAACAGATTGATGGATAAGGTCAAGGTGTCAAGATGATGTGAATGTTTATTTTTTACAACAACAAAAAAATGCTTTCAACGACTTGTTAATCGATGAGATAAAATTTAATTGAGAACATATTCATACATTTCTCTGTGAAAATTGTCACCATTTTTCTTTTTTATTTAGCCAGAAAGAGCTTTAATATTTATAGCTTTTCGCAGGCAACATAAAATAATGTGTTGGGCCATTTAAAATAATGTAGTTAACCACATAAAATAACATGGGGGGCCACAATAAATGATGTGGCAGGCCATGCAAAATAATGTAGTGAACAACATAAAATTATGTGGCGGGCCATACAAAAATAATGTAGCGAACCACATAAAATTATGTGGCGGGCCACAATAAATGATGTGGCAGGCAATGCAAAATAATGTAGTGAACAACATAAAATTATGTGGCGGGCCACGATAAACGATGTGGCAGGCCGTATAGAATAATGTAGTTAACCACATAAAATTATGTGGCGGACCATGCAAAATAATGTAGCGAACCACATAAAATGATGTGGCGGGCCACAATAAATGAAGTGGTGGGCCATGTAAAATAATGTAGTTAACCACATAAAATGATGTGGCGGGCCACATTAAATAATGTGGCGGGCCATGCAAAATAATGTAGCGAACCACATAAAATGATGTGGCCGGCCAAATTAAGTAATGTGGAAAACCATGTAAAATTATGTAGTGGGCCAGATAAAATTATGTGTTGGGCCACAAATAAATAATGTGGTGGGCCATGCAAAATAATGTAGCGAACCACATAAAATGATGTGGCCTGCCACGTTAAGTAATGTGGCAAACCATGTAAAATTATGTAGTGGGCCACATAAAATTATGTGTTGGGCCACAATAAATGATGTGGCGGGCCATGCAAAATAACGTAGCGAACCACATAAAATGATGTGGCGGTCCACAATAAACGATGTGGCCATGTAAAATTATGTAGTTAACCGCATAAAATTATGTGGCGGGCCATGCAAAATAATGTAGCGAACCACATAAAATTATGTGGCGGGCCACATAAAGTAATGTGGCAAACCACATAAAAGTATGTAGTGATGTAGCGAACCACAATAAATAATATGGCAGGCCACATAAAATTAAATGGCAGACCACATACAATGATGTAGTGGGCCATGTAAAATAATGTAGTGTACTCCATGAAATAATGTAGCACACCACATAAAATGATATGACTGGCCACATTAAATTATGTAGCGGGCCATATTAAATGAGGTGGCGGGCCACTGAAAATGACGTAGCGGGCCACAATAAATGATGTGGCGGACCATGTTACATAATGTAGCAAACCACATGAAGTTATGTGGCAGACCACATGAAATGACGTAGCGGGCCACAATAAATGATGTGGTGGACACATAAAATTACCTGAAAGACCACATAAATCGATGTGGTGGGTCACATCAAATAAAGTGGCAGACACATAAAATTACTTGGCATACCACATAAAATGATATGACGGACACATAAAATGACTTGGCATACCACATAAAATGATGTGGTGGGCCACATAAAAGTATGTGGCGGACACATAAAATGACCTGCTTGACCACATAAAATGATGTAGTGGGCCAAGTTAAATAAAGTGGGGGACACATGAAATTACTTGGCATACCACATAAAATGATGTGGTGGGCCACATAAAATGATATGACGGACACATAAAATGACTTGGCATACCACATAAAATGATGTGGTGGGCCACGTAAAATGATGGGGCGGACACATAAAACGACTTGGCATACCTCATTAAATTATGTAGCAGAGCACATAAAATGACGTGGCGGGCCAAAATAATTGATGTGGCGGATCATGTTATATAATGTAGCAAACCACATGAAGTTATGTGGCAGAACACATAAAATGATGTAGCGGGCCACAATAAATGACGTGGTGGACACATAAAATTACCTGGAAGACCACATAAAATAATGTTGTGGGCCACTTTAAACTATGTAGCGGACCACATAAAATGATGTGGTGGGCCACTTTAAACTATGTAGTATACCACATAAAATGATGTGGTGGGCCACTTTAAACTATGTAGCGGACCACATAAAATTATGTGGTAGGCCTCTTTAAACTATGTAGTAGACCACATAAAATGATGTGGTGGACCAGCTTAAACTATGTAGCGGACCACATAAAATTATGTGGTGGGCCACTTTAAAGTACGTAGCGGACCACATAAAATGACGTAGCGGACCACATGAAGTTATGCGGCAGACCACATAAAATGACGCCGCGGGCCACAATAAATGATGTGGTGGACACATAAAATTACCTGGAAGACCACATAAAATAAGGTGGTGGGACACCTAAACTATGTAGCGGCCCACATAAAAGGATGTGGTGGGGCACTTTAAACTATGTCGCGGACCACATAAAATGATGTGGTGGGCCACTTTAAACTATGTAGCGGACCACATAAAATTATGTGGTGGGCCACTTTAAACTATGTAGCGGACCACATAAAATTATGTGGTAGGCCATTTTAAACTATGTAGTAGACCACATAAAATTATGTGGTGGGCCACTTTAAACTATGTAGCGGACCACATAAATTATGTGGTGGGCCACTTAAACTAGGTAGCGGACCACATAAAATAATTTGGTGGGCCACTTTAAACTATGTAGCGGACCACATAAAATGACATGGCGAGCCACATTAGATTATGTAGCGGACCACATAAAATTACGTGGCAGGCCACACAAAATGAGGTGGTGGGCCACTTTAAATGGCATGACGAGCCAGACCCGGCCCCAGGCATTGAGTGTTCTAGAAGCACATCACACGGGTCGTGTCAGGAGTTGATATTTTCTACCTGGCTCTGGATGTCAGACACACTCTTGGCAAACAGGGTGTGGTTGATGTCTGGCAGCTGCGAGTAGACGCTGACGGTCTGCGCCTTCTTCCCGCTCTCTTTGTATTTGTTCTGAGTCAAGACGACAAACGGGCCGCTCTTAGATTTCCATGTTGCGTAATTCCATTCAGAGTTGCTGACTTTTGGGGTACCTCGCTCTGGATCAGCGCCACATCTCGGGCCAACTGCGTCTCTGAGGTCTCAGGAAGCAGAGAGTAAAGCGGCGCCATCATCTGCTTCTTCCCCTCCGCTTTGTAGTGGTTCTGTGGCGGGGACACAAGGGATCAGTGGGGGGGTCAGAGTTCTTCTATGACCAGACAAAGCAGGACTCACTTCGCTTTGCAGCGTCCTCACTTCCTTGGCGTGTTTGGTCTCCATGGTTTCGGGCAGTGTGGCGTACAGAGACGCGGCCGCCTGCTGCTTGGCTTCTTGCGTATACTTGGACTGACACACACACACGCACACACACACACACACACACACACACACACACACACACACACACACACACACACACACACACACACACACACACACACACACACACACACACACACACACACACACAGATGATGTCCTGTTATCAACCTGGCTTCCTATTGGCTGATATATTAACCCCTCAGTGACATCAGCAGCAGGACTTCACTTGTCCGCTTTAAGCCAGGCCGACCTCCGTACTGGAACCAAATACCTGGCTGTGCGTCTCCGCCATGTCTTTGGCAAACTGGGTGTCCAACGTCTGCGGAAGCAGCGAGTACAACGAGTTGGGCAGCTCGTCTTTGTCCCTCTTGTAGTTTGCCTGGCAATGGAAAAAAAAAAAGGTTAAAAGTTAAGGCCCAGTCCATTAAATCCAAATATATAATATTGAATGTGCAAGTCATATCATTTTATGTGGTATGCTATATTATGTATGCTATATTAGTTCACTACATAATTTTATATACAGTATGTATATATATATATATATATATATTTTTTTTTTTTACATATTTATATATATACACATATATATATACATATATACACAAATACATATTTATATATATATATATACATATTTGTGTATGCGTATGTATAGATATATTCGGGACACAAAAAGTACAAATGCATGACATATTTTTTTAATGTATTTTTTTTGCAAAGTGACTGAAAAGAGGAATTTTAACACCTCGAAGAGTGGAAAAATAGCATTTTTTTTGTCCGTCCCTCTTATCCTAAAATTAAACCTAACCATGTAATATTTCAACCCTTCAGAAATGTTATAATTATACTACTGCTGTCAAAATATAATTTTTTTTAAATTACAATAATCACGCTTTTGAATTTGGATTCATCGTGATTAATCACAGTGGATTACTTGTTTACAGAACTTAAATCAACTTAAAAAAAAAAAAAGACCCCAATATTTTGACACAAATGCAATTTTATTGTCAGAAACATTTTTTTAATGTTTTACTTGAATGTACTTAATTTATTTGCTCAAAACCCCATAAAATTATATTCTAAAGTTCAAATGCGTATGATAGTATATATCTGATAGTATATATCTGTATCATGAATCAATTTAAGTGGACCCCGACTTAAACAAGTTGAAAAACTTATTGGGGTGTTACCATTTAGTGGTCAATTGTACGGAATATGTACTGTACTGTGCAATCTACTAATAAAAGTCTCAATCAATCAATCAATTGACCTGATCTCTGACCTTATGGTACACACTTGTGATAAAGGAAAAGGAGCACAAAATACATGAATGTAAAAAATAATTAGAACAATTAAATAAAATGTGTGATTCATCTACAACTAAACATGATTAATGAGATCATTTATGTGATTAATCACACGAGTTAACTCGATATTTATGACAGCCCTAATTTTGACATATTTGGGTTACTCTGTATTCCAACAACACTTAGTTTATTTTGTTAAAGAATAATTGAGTTTTTACTCAGTCCTGTTACCACATAACGCTTGAAACTTGTGAAATGAATCCATAAGTCACACGGTATACGGGAAGTTGGACCATTCACATCCTCTGTCATTTAATTTTTAGTGAAATTTTACTTAAATTGTAGAAAAGTCCTGTTACCAATGTTTGTTTATTTTCCAAATAAAATATATAAATATATGCAAAAAAAAAAGTATATTATTAGGGATGTCCGATAATGGCCAACTCTTAATTACCGATACTGATATCAACCGATACCGATATATACAGTCATGGAATTAACACATTATTATGCCTAATTTGGATAACCAGGTATGGTGAAGATAAGGTCCTTTTTAAAAACAATAATAAAATAAGATAAATAAATGAAAAACATTTTCTTGAATAAAAAAGAAAGTAAAACAATGTAAAAACAGTTACATAGAAACTAGTAATTAATGAAAATGAGTAAAATGAACTGTTAAAGGTTAGTACTATTAGTGGACCAGCAGCACGCACAATCATGTGTGCTTACGGACTGTATCCCTTGCAGACTGTATTGATATATATTGATATATAATGTAGGAACCAGAATATTAATAACAGAAAGAAACAACCCTTTTGTGTGAATGAGTGTAAATGGGGGAGGGAGGTTTTTTGGGTTGATGTACTAATTGTAAGTGTATCTTGTGTTTTTTATGTTGATTTTATTAAAAAATAAAAAAAAATAAAAAATAAAAAAACAACGATACCGATAATAAAAAAAACGATACCGATAATTTCCGATATTACATTTTAAAGCATTTATCGGCCGATAATATCGGCAGGCCGATAATATCGGTCATCTCTATATATTATTGTTGATTAGAATAGAATAGAATACGTCTTTATTGTCATTGTACATTGTACAACGAAATTGTAAGCAAAACTAATTTAGTGCAGATTCATAATAACACATAAAAACATAAGAACATAGAAAAATAGATAAAAATACATAAAAATACCAAGCACACAGCTCACATGCACAGTCATTATTGTCTTGTGTTCAGCGACTGTAATGAATCAATGAATCGCAGTAATGAGTGACAACATTCTATTAAGTGGCTAAATTGTGTGTATTTGCTCATTCTAAGTTAATAAATCATTCCTGTTACAAATCATCTTTAGCTTAGGAACCTTGTTAAAAATGAAATAATGTTGCACATTTTGAGTAGTTTAATGCGTGTATTGTCAGATTTAAAATAAAAAAAATACCGAATATTAAGTTTATTTTGGGAGAGTTACAACAAGCAAATGGCACGATTTGATGAAATGCCATTTAAAAGGCAAGTGCAGAAAAGTGGGCGGGGCCTAACCTCGCTCTGGATTTCGGACACGTGTTTGGCAAGCTGTGTCTCCAAGGTCTCCGGTAGGAGGTGGTAGAGAGACGAGGCGGCGTCTTTCTTGCCCTCCTGGTATTTCACCTGCGTCCGACAAAAAACAAATTGTCTATTTAGTGTCACTCTTACCTCGTTTTTATTGACCCACGAAAAAAATCCCCAAAATGCAATTAAACAAGAACATCAGCAAAAATTGTATTAACAAAAACAAACAAAAAATTAATTAGTAACAGTTAAAACCAGAAAAGCATTTGGAGCCTCCTCCAGAAAAAAATATTTAATCCTGACGGTGATCCGGATCAGCCCCTAAATGTCATCACTTGCTCCTTATCCCATTTCTCACATGTCCTTAAAGTTTCATCAATTTCCCTCCACTATTTTTTGAGCTATCTATAGCACATTGGTGTCCAAAGTGTGGCCCGGGGGCCGTTTGCGGCTGGCAGCTAATTATAAACCCCGTTTCCATATGAGTTGAGAAATTGTGTTAGATGTAAATATAAACGGAACACAATGATTTGCAAATCATTTTCAACCCATATTCAATTGAATGCACTACAAAGACAACATATTTGATGTTCAAACTCATAAACTTTATTTTTTTTTTTGCAAATAATAATTAACTTAGAATTTCATGGCTGCAACACGTGCCAAAGTAGTTGGGAAAGGGCATGTTCACCACTGTGTTACATGGCCTTTCCTTTTAACAACACTCAGTAAACGTTTGGGAACTGAGGAGACACATTTTTGAAGCTTCTCAGGTGGAATTCTTTCCCATTCTTGCTTGATGTACAGCTTAAGTTGTTCAACAACTCCGTTGTGCTATTTTAGGCTTCATAATGCGCCACACATTTTCAATGGGAGACAGGTCTGGACTACAGGCAGGCCAGTCTAGTACCCGCACTCTTTTACTATGAAGCCACGTTGATGTAACACATGGCTTGGCATTGTCTTGCTGAAATAAGCAGGGGCGTCCATGGTAACGTTGCTTGGATGGCAACATATGTTGCTCCAAAACCTGTATGTACCTTTCAGCATTAATGGCGCCTTCACAGATGTGTAAGTTACCCATGTCTTGGGCACTAATACACCCCCATACCACCACAGATGCTGGCTTTTCAACTTTGCGCCAATAACAATCCGGATGGTTCTTTTCCTCTTTGGTCCGGAGGACACGACGTCCACAGTTTCCAAAAACAATTTGAAATGTGGACTCGTCAGACCACAGAACACTTTTCCACTTTGTATCAGTCCATCTTGGATGAGCTCAGGCCCAGCGAAGCTGACGGCGTTTCTGGGTGTTGTTGATAAACGGTTTTCGCCTTGCATAGGAGAGTTTTAACTTGCACTTACAGATGTAGCGACCAACTGTAGTTACTGACAGTGGGTTTCTGAAGTGTTCCTGAGCCCATGTGGTGATATCCTTTACACACTGATGTCGCTTGTTGATGCAGTACAGCCTGAGGGATCGAAGGTCACGGGCTTAGCTGCTTACGTGCAGTGATTTCTCCAGATTCTCTGAACCCTTTGATGATACTACGGACCGTAGATGGTGAAATCCCTAAATTCCTTGCAATAGCTGGTTGAGAAAGGTTTTTCTTAAACTGTTCAACAATTTGCTCACGCATTTGTTGACAAAGTGGTGACCCTCGCCCCATCCTTGTTTGTGAATGACTGAGCATTTCATGGAATCTACTTTTATACCCAATCATGGCACCCACCTGTTCCCAATTTGCCTGTTCACCTGTGGGATGTTCCAAATAAGTGTTTGATGAGCATTCCTCAACTTTATCCGTATTTATTGCCACCTTTCCCAACTTCTTTGTCACGTGTTGCTGGCATCAAATTCTAAAGTTAATGATTATTTGCAAAAAAAATTTTTTTATCAGTTTGAACATCAAATATGTTGTCTTTGTAGCATATTCAACTGAATATGGGTTGAAAATGATTTACAATGTTCCGGTTATATTTACATCTAACACAATTTCCCAACTCATATGGAAACGGGGTTTGTATCTGAAGCAGAGCTGGGAAAATATTTTGACTCAGGGGCCACATTGAGAGAAAAAATGGTGTCTGGGGGGCCAAGGTGTATGTGTGTATATACACTACCGTTCAAAAGTTTGGGGTCACCCAAACAATTTTGTGGAATAGCCTTCATTTCTAAGAACAAGAATAGACTGTCGAGTTTTAGATGAAAGTTCTCTTTTTCTGGCCATTTTGAGCGTTTAATTGACCCCACAAATGTGATGCTCCAGAAACTCAATCTGCTCAAAGGAAGGTCAGCTTTGTAGCTTTTGTAACGAGCTAAACTGTTTTCAGATGTGTGAACATGATTGCACAAGGGTTTTCTAATCATCAATTAGCCTTCTGAGCCAATGCGCAAACACATTGTACCATTAGAACACTGGAGTGATAGTTGCTGGAAATGGGCTTCTATACACCTATGTAGATATTGCACCAAAAACCAGACATTTGCAGCTAGAATAGTCATTTACCACATTAGCAATGTATAGAGTGTATTTCTTTAAAGTTAAGACTAGTCTAAAGTTATCTTCATTGAAAAGTACAGTGCTTTTCCTTCAAAAATAAGGACATTTCAATGTGACCCCAAACTTTTGAACGGTAGTGTATGATATATAAACATTTAGCTGTAAAAATCTGCTGTACAGAATGTGTTTGGGTCCCTTTTTTTCAGGAACACTAATACCAAAAGTCACAATGTCCGATAGAATTCTAAAAAAGTTATGACAGACCACCTTAAAACGGAATGTAATTTTACGTTTTTTTACTGAATGGTACACCCAAAATGTTCATGAAAATAAAGAAAATGGGATTGACAATATTAACTAAGAACAATAAAACACTGAATATTAACAATATATTTTACTTCTCAGACCAGCTCCTCCATAGACATCTTTTACATTCAAGCAAAAAAAATAAAAATGTAACAAACAGCAAAATATGAATGCAAATGGAAATAAACACCTACAATATGACATATTGTCACTTTTATGCAGACATTTGTTGTAAAAATGTGCTTCCGCATGTGTTCCTGACACATGCTGCTCTGAAAACAAACCCCGCCCACTCTGCTTTGTTCCTGTTGGAGAGCATCACCTGACTCTGGAGCGCCGTCACCTCCTTGGCCCGCCGCGTGTGGAGCGTCTGAGGGAGGCTGGAGAACAGCGAGGACGACCTCTCCTTCTGGGCTTCCTCCTTGTACTTCACCTGCGGGGACGCCGGGGGTCAACGTGCGCGCTCGCGCGGGACGTGAACTGTACAAAGAGCTCACCTCGCTCTGCAGCTCGCCGACGCTCTTGGCGAACTGCGTCTCGGCCGTCTGCGGCAACTGAGAGTAGAAGCTCTGAGAGAGAGTCCGCTTCCCGTCCTCCTTGTACTTGTTCTGAAGGACACGAGAGGACTTTACAGAATGTAGCTAAATATGGTGTTTTATTTTGAAGGCACCTCGCTCTGCAGGTGCGTCATCTCCCTGCTGAAGCTGGTTTGGCAGGTGTCGGGCAAAGTGGCGTAAAGCGAGGCGGACATCTCCTTCCTCCCGCTCTCCTTGTACTTGACCTGGAAGGCAAGACCCACGTGAAGACAAACGTCCTTGTGGTGGAGTTGGGACGCGAGCACGTTACCTCGCTGAGCTTCTCGGCGGCGTCTTTGGCGCGCTGCGTCTCCATGGTGACAGGGAGGGCGGCGTACAGAGAGCTGCGGAGCTCCTTCTGACCTGCACACTTGTACTTGCTCTGAAGCAGCGAGAAGACGTGTTCAAAATGGTGGACTTGATAAGATATAAGGTTTTTTTTGGTGGCACCTCGCTCTGCAGCTCTGACATCTGCTTGGCCTGCTGGGTCTCAAGGGTTTGTGGGAGCTGATGGTACAAACTGTTCTGCATTTTCTCCTTCACACCTTCCTTGTACTTCACCTGCAGCACAGAAGACACCAACGTACTTCTCATATGACGAAAAACAACAAACCTTATCACTTCCTGTAGCACACATGTCAGCAACATACTCCTTATAACGGAAAACAACAAATATGTAGTTTAACATATTACAAAACCCAAAACCAGTGAAGTTGGCACGTTGTGTAAATGGTAAATAAAAAGAGAATACAATGATTTGCAAATCCTTTTCAACTTATATTCAATTTAATAGACTGCAAAGACAAGATATTTAATGTTCTAACTGAGAAACTTAATTTTTTTTTGCAAATAATCATTAACTTAGAATTTAATGGCAGCAACAAATTGCAAAAAAGTTGTCAGGAGCTTTTTTACCACTGTGTTACATGGCCTTTCCTTTTAACAACACTCAGTGAACGTTTGGGAACTGAGGAGACACATTTTTGAAGCTTTTCAGGTGGAATTCTTTCCCATTCTTGCTTGATGTACAGCTTAAGTTGTTCAACAGTCCGGGGGTCTCCCTTGTGCTATTTTAGGCTTCATAATGCGCCACACATTTTCAATGGGAGACAGGTCTGGACTACAGTCAGGCCAGTCTAGTACCCGCACTCTTTTACTACAAAGCCTCGCTGTTGTAACACGTGGCTTGGCATTGTCTTGCTGAAATAAGCAGGGGCGTCCATGATAACGTTGCTTGGATGGCAACATATGTTGCTCCAAAACCTGTATGTACCTTTCAGCATTAATGGCGCCTTCACAGATGTGTAAGTTACCCATGTCTTGGGCACTAATACACCCCCATACCATCACAGATGCTGGCTTTTACACTTTGCGCCTATAACAATCCGGATGGTTCTTTTCCTCTTTGGTCCGGAGGACACGACGTCCACAGTTTCCAAAAACTCCTCAGACCACAGAACAATTTTCCACTTTGCATCAGTCCATCTTAGATGAGCTCGGGTAAAAGCGAAGCCGGCTGCGTTTCTGGGTGTTGTTGATAAATGGCTTTGCCTTTGCATAGTAGAGTTTTAACTTGCACTTACAAATGTAGCGACAAACTGTAGTTACTGACAGTGGTTTTCTGAAGTGCTCCTGAGCACATGTGGTGATATCCTTTACACATTGATGTCGCTTTTTGATGCAGTACCGCCTGAGGGATCGAAGGTCCGTAATCGCTTACGTGCAGTGATTTCTCCAGATTCTCTGAACCTTTTGATGATATTACGGAGCGTAGATGGTGAAATCCCTAAATTCCTTGCAATAGCTGGTTGAGAAATGTTGTTCTTAAACTGTTGGACATTTTGCTCACGCATTTGTTGACAAAGTGGTGACCCTCGCCCCATCCTTGTTTGTGAATGACTGAGCATTTCATGGAAGCGGCTTTTATACCCAATCATGGCACCCACCTGTTCCCAATTAGCCTGTTCACCTGTGGGATGTTCCAAATAAGTGTTTGATGAGCATTCCTCCACGTTCTCAGTCTTTTTTGCCACTTGTGCCAGCTTTTTTGAAACATGTTGCAGGCATCAAATTCCAAATGAGCTAATATTTGCAAAAAATAACAAAGTTTTCCAGTTGAAACATTAAATATCTTGTCTTTGCAGTCTATTCAATTGAATATAAGTTGAAAAAGATTAGCAAATCATTGTATTCTGTTTTTATTTACGATGTACACAATGTGCCAACTTCACTGGTTTTAGGTTTTTTACGTAACCTAACACATGAAGTAACTTAATATGTCAAGTATCTTACTATATGACGTAATGAATCATATTACATAACCTAAGTTCACACAAAGTAACTTAATAGTCATTTAAGATATGAAGTAATCTAACACATGGATATTTGAAGTAACTTAACATATGAAGTAACTTGATATGCTAAGTAACTTAATACATGAAGTAACATAACTGAGTAAAAATGAGGTAATGGTGACAAGAGTACCTCACTCTGCAGGCTGGTAAGTTCTTTAGCGTGTTGCGTGTGGATGGTTTGTGGCAGCAGCGAGTACAAGCTGACGTTCATCTCCTTCCTGCCATCCTCCTGGTACTTCACCTGCAGACCACAACCACTGCAGGTTACAACCGCGGCCAGACAACTTCCCACAAACAGAAAAGGAAGGACGCCGGTCACCTGACTGAGAAGCTCAGAGACGTCTCTAGCGTGGGCCGTGTCCAAGGTTTCAGGCAGCAGGTGGAACAGCGTGGACTTCAGCTCCTTCTTCTGAGAGTACTTGCGCTGAGAACACAGGGAACAAGATGGCTGATCGGATCAGGACTTATGTCGTGTTTTTTATTTTTACCTCATTCTGCAGGTCCGCCGCCTCTTTGGCGTGCTGCGTCTCCAGAGTGGCCGGCAGCGTGGAGTAAAGGGACTTGGACACGTCTTTCTGTCCCTTTTTGTATTTCACCTAACAGGACAAAACTCTATTTTATCAAGAGATAAAAGATTAGAGACACTTTTACATTCTCTTGAATGAGGATGTGTAACTTTTGACTGCTACCTTCCTACATTACTTACAGTCTACTCTGATTTTCTTAAACCGTCTCATTATTCAATTAAATAACACTTTACTTGTTCCCGCGGGACAATTCAAGACACAGAGCAGCAAATAAATACTTGTAGCAACTGTAATCACGGACTATAAAAACAGAAGCAGCGTACAAAAAGGTAAATAATTACCCATAAAATGGAGCTAAAGTACAGTAGTACCGGAAGAAAGGAGGATGAAATAAAAAATATATAGAAATACTATTTGCTAAAGTACTAAAAAAATGTTGTGCTAAAAAACTAGTCTAGTGGAACCTCGATTTCACCAAGTTTTGCCTATTTTGCTAACTCAATAGGGGCCCAAAAAGCCAATGAACCAGTCTGGAAAGAAGGAGGGATTTGCTGTAGACTTAAAGGCCTACTGAAAGCCACTACTACCGACCACGCAGTCTGATAGTTTATATATCAATGATGAAATCTTAACATTATAACACATGCCAATACGGCCGGGTTAACTTATAAAGTGACATTTTAAATTTGCCGCTAAACTTCCGGTTCGAAACGCCTCTGAGGATGACGTATGCGTGTGACGTAGCCCGGCGAACACGGGTATGCCTTCCACATTGAAGCCGATACGAAAAAGCTCTGTTTTCATTTCATAATTCCACAGTATTCTGGACATCTGTGTTCGTGAATCTGTTTCAATCATGTTCATTGCATTATGGAGAAGGAAGCCGAGCAAGCAAAGAAGAAAGTTGTCGGTGCGAAATGGACGTATTTTTCGAACGTAGTCAGCCACAACAGTACACAGCCGGCGCTTCTTTGTTTACATTCCCGAAAGATGCAGTCAAGATGGAAGAACTCGGATAACAGAGACTCTAACCAGGAGGACTTTTGATTTGGATACACAGACGCCTGTAGAGAACTGGGACAACACAGACTCTTACCAGGATTACTTTGATTTGGATGACAAAGACGCAGACGTGCTACTGTGAGTATGCAGCTTTGGCTTTTTTTTGCGTATGTACGTAACTTTTTTTAAATATATAAGCTTTATGAACCTTGGGTTAGGTGAACGGTCTTTTGGGCTGAGTGATTGTGTGTGTTGATCATGTGTTTGAATTGTATTGGCGTGTTCTATGGAGCTAGGAGCTAGCAGAGGAGCTAGGAGCTAGCATAACACGTACCGTACCGTACGTGCGCGTCACGTACGTAACTTTTTAAAAATATATAAGCTTTATGAACCTTGGGTTAGGTCAGGGGTCGGCAACCCAAAATGTTGAAGGAGCCATATTGGACCAAAAATACAAAAACAAATCTGTCTGGAGCCGCAAAAAATTAAAAGCCATATTACATGTGTCATGAGATATAAATGTAATTAAGAGGACTTAAAGGAAACTAAATGACCTCAAATATAGCTACAAATGAGGCATAAATGTACACATCGCTAGCCTAAATAGCATGTTAGCATCGATTAGCTTGCAGTCAAGCAGTGACCAAATATGTCTGATTAGCACTCCACACAAGTCAATAACATCAACAAAACTCACCTTTGTGCACTCATGCACAACGTTAAAAGTGTGGTGGACAAAATGAGACAGAAAAAGAAGTGGCATAAAACACGTCCTAGAAAGTCGGAGAAAGTTATGCATGTAAACAAACTATACGGTGAGTTCAAGGACCGCCAAAATAAGTAGGACAAAACGGCGCTCGCCAAATACTTGAATCAGTGAAGAATGTTT
>NC_084745.1:9722638-9782638 GCF_033978785.1 Entelurus aequoreus
CGGTGTCCCACCTTCCGTTTATCTCGAAAATCCTCGAAAAAATTGTAGCACAGCAGCTAAATGAACACTTAGCGTCTAACAATCTCTGTGAACCTTTTCAATCCGGTTTCAGGGCAAATCACTCTACGGAGACAGCCCTCGCAAAAATGACTAATGATCTATTGCTAACGATGGATTCTGATGCTTCATCTATGTTGCTGCTTCTTGATCTTAGCGCCGCTTTCGATACTGTTGATCATAATATTTTATTAGAGCGTATCAAAACGCGTATTGGGATGACAGACTTAGCCTTCTCTTGGTTTAACTCTTATCTTACTGACAGGATGCAGTGTGTCTCCCATAACAATGTGACCTCGGACTATGTTAAGGTAACGTGCGGAGTTCCCCAGGGTTCGGTTCTTGGCCCTGCACTCTTTAGTATTTACATGCTGCCGCTAGGTGACATCATACGCAAATACGGTGTTAGCTTTCACTGTTATGCTGATGACACCCAACTCTACATGCCCCTAAAGCTGACCAACACGCCGGATTGTAGTCAGCTGGAGGCGTGTCTTAATGAAATTAAACAATGGATGTCCGCTAACTTTTTGCAACTCAACGCTAAGAAAACGGAAATGCTGATTATCGGTCCTGCTCAACACCGACATCTATTTAAAAATACCACCTTAACATTTGACAACCAAACAATTAAACAAGGTGACTGTAAAGAATCTGGGTATTATCTTCGACCCAACTCTCTCGTTTGAGTCGCACATTAAGAGTGTTACTAAAACGGCCTTCTTTCATCTCCGTAATATCGCTAAAATTCGTCCCATTTTGTCCACAAGCGATGCTGAGATCATTATTCATGCGTTCGTTACATCTCGTCTCGATTACTGTAACGTTTTATTTTCGGGCCTCCCTATGTCTAGCATTAAAAGATTACAGATGGTACAAAATGCGGCTGCTAGACTTTTGACAAAAACAAGAAATTTTGATCATATTACGCCTATACTGGCTCACTTGCACTGGCTTCCTGTGCACCTAAGATGCGACTTTAAGGTTTTACTACTTACGTATAAAATACTACACGGTCAAGCTCCTGCCTATCTTGCCGATTGTATTGTACCATATGTCCCGGCAAGAAATCTGCGTTCAAAGAACTCCGGCTTATTAGTGATTCCCAGAGCCCAAAAAAAGTCTGCGGGCTACAGAGCGTTTTCTATTCGGGCTCCAATACTATGGAATGCCCTCCCGGTAAAAGTTAGAGATGCTACCTCAGTAGAAGCATTTAAGTCTCATCTTAAAACTCATTTGTATACTCTAGCCTTTAAATAGACTCCCTTTTTTGACCAGTTGATCTGCCGTTTCTTTTCTTTTCTTTTCTACTCTGCTCCAAACCCGGGGTGGACCGCTAGCCTGTTCATCAGATGGGGACATCTCTACGCTGCTGACTCGTCTCCACTCGGGATGGTTCCTGCTGGCCCCACTATGGACTGGACTCTCGCTGATGTGTTGGACTTTCACAATATTATGTCAGACCCACTCGACATCCATTGCTTTCGGTCTCCCCTAGAGGGGGGGGGGGGGGGGGGGGGGTTACCCACATATGCGGTCCTCTCCAAGGTTTCTCATAGTCATTCACATTGACGTCCCACTGGGGTGAGTTTTCCTTGCCCGTATGTGGGCTCTGTACCGAGGATGTCGTTGTGGCTTGTACAGCCCTTTGAGACACTTGTGATTTAGGGCTATATAAATAAACATTGATTGATTGATTGATTGTTCATTGTTAGTGTGTATTATTCCATCCACAGTATATAATTTTGCTTAGACAGTTTGTTGTGTCGTCAATTCCTCGCCTGTTTTCCTCTACGCATGTGCGACCGATGTCAAATGATGCTGCAAAGGACTTTCTGACTTGAAAAAGTGCACAATGTTGACATGAAGTACTTACTTATTAGTGTCGCATGCTATCTTTTACATTGATATCCAATGTGTCACATTGGCAATCACAGTTGTATCGACTTTGTCTTCAAAGTATATATTTTGTGTATTACAGTCAAAAACCCAACCTCTTCAGTCTTATGTTTTAATGCTGAAGTTCGAGTCAGTAATGTCAAAGTCCAAGTCAAGTTGCAAATCTTTGATGATACAGTAAAACCTTGATTTATGAACCCCTCTTATTTATACATATACACACACATATATATATATAGTATATATATATTTACATATACATATATTTAAATACATATATACATACACATATATAGTATATATTTACATATACATATATTTAAATACATTAATATACATACAAACATACATACACATACAGTATATACACACACTGTATATATGCATGCATATACATACATACATATATATATAGATACATATATAAAACTATATATATATATATTTTTTTTTAAATTTATATATATATATATATATATATATATATATATATATATATATATATATATATATATATATATATATATATATATATATATATATATATATATAAAAACACACACACACACACTACTAGTTACTTTTCAGCCCTTCAGCAAGTATGCCCTTTTCTGTCGTTGTTCGTCTTTTGACAAGTTTTGTTCACTTAGCTAATTCAATATGAGTCCCAAAAAGGCAAGAGACCAGCGTGGAAAAAAGGAATAAATTGCTGTGGTGTTAAAAAAAAAAAGACTATTTGCAAAGAGTAAATTAATGGCGCTCAATCGTTGAAGCGGGCTTCATACCACAGCAAGTTTTAATTGTAATGGGGCTGGACTTTTCTGGAAAAAATATGCCAAAGCAGACTTATTTCACAGCGGAATATATGTCTCTTTCAGCACACACACATGGCCCCTTCCCCCGGTCCCTTCCTTCTCTCTCCCTGCCTGTCTGTCTGTCTGCTCCTTCCTTGTCAGCTCCTCCTTTGCGATGTGGATTTTACTTTTTAAAATGTTTATTATTGTAGAAATATGGTCTTTAAAGTTAAGGACTTCTGTGATTTCTGATCGTTTGTAAGGGCACCAAAAGGATTTCTGTGTGTGCGCATGCGATGGCAGAGGAGCGCATTCAAGACAGTTCAGATTGTTGTCGTCGTCGTTGTTTTGGTTAATAAAGAGAAAGTTGATCCATCACCTCCTTGTCAAGTTTATTTATTATACAGTACAGTAGTGTACAAACATTCACTAAAATATGGACTTTTGTCGAGAATGGAACCCATTATTCATATTTATCGTATTTTCCGGACTATATAGCGCACCGGTATATTAGCCCCACCCACTAAATTTCAGTGAAAAAGGTTTTACATATATTAGCCGCACCAGACTATAAGCCGCAGATATCCGAAAGATTCAGAAAGATTCTGTAAATGTTTATTTATTTACGTTAATTGTTTCCAAACAGTGCCTGTTTGGAAACAAGGCAGTAAAACGGATGTTTAAACAAAACAGAAGTCATCGTCATGCACCCACTAGCTGTGGAAGGTACCTCTCCAATCAGCTAAACAGACATAAGTCCACGATGGCGTTTTGGGGACTTTACTGAGGAATTTGTGAAACAAACAAAAAAAATGCAGTTGTAAGTTAATAATACTATCACAGACACTCATAAACGTGTTAGCAAATTAGCTAATGCTAACGACGCTAGCGTATTTACATTACGGAAGCAAGTACAAATTTGCATAAAACACACTAACGGACATCACATATGGGACGGTTTAGTAAGTATGAATTATTTTAGTTATATTGCAAAACTTATAAACGCTGCTTAGAGTGATGACTGACAAATCCATACGAATAGAAACGCTATGGACTGCTCGAAGGCACTAAATGGAATGACACTGCAGGACCTGCAGTGAGCAAACTCGTCCAAAAGATGGCGCCACAGTACAAACAATAAAACACATTCTCAGTGTATTTGCTTGTTAGTTTTTTTTTAACAATTTTTATTATGGCCTTCAGCGAAGAAAAATACATAAATTATCCGCACCGTCTTAGAAGCCGCAGAGTTCAAAGTTTAGGAAAAAAGTAGCGTCTTATAGTTTGGAATTTACGGTACATTGTTTCTTATAGAGAAATGTGCTTTATTCTACAAATTGATTTACAAACCGTGTTCAAGAACCAATGAAGTTCGTAAATCAAGGTTCCACTGTACTGTCAAGTCAAGTCCAAAGTCATCAAAGTCGGGTCTGACCGGAGTCCAGACCTCTGCTCTAATCAACACACAGCTGATGCACCTGACTCAGCAGGAGCGCGGCGTCTTTAGCGTGCCGCGTGTCCAACGTGTCCGGCAGCGAGGAGTAGAGACTCTTGCTGATCTCCTTCTTCCCTCCTTCTTTGTACTTGACCTGCAAGCAAGCAACGGTAGCGCCACACTCAACACCTGAATGCTCCGGAGGCGGTACCTCGCTCTGCAGCTGGGACAGCTCCTTCGCCAGTTTGGTCTCGGTGGTCTCCGGGAGATGATGGTACAAAGTGCTCTTCTGCTCAACTCCTTCTTTGTACTTCACCTGTGGACCAGCGTGAAGGCGTCAGTCGCGCTCACCTCGTCACCGCACCGCGACGTACCTCGCTCCGCAGTGCCGACGCCTCCTTAGCGTGTTGCGTCTCCATGGTTTCGGGCAGCAGCGAGTACAAGTTGACGCTCATTTCCTTCTTGCCGTCCTCTTTGTACTTCACCTGCGGAGAGATGAGGGATCAGATGTCGCTAGTAATGTCCTCGGGATGAAAAACGGTCGTCACCTCGCTGGCAAGCTCGCGGGCGTCCTTGGCGTGCGCCGTCTCCAGGGTCTCCGGCAGAAGCGAGTACAATGCCTTGCTCTTCTGCCCCGCCTCCTTGTAGAGGCGCTGATGGTGGAAAGACGACAAAGTGAGTTTTGGTTGTGGGGCGTGTAGTATATGCTAGACCAGGGGTCGGCAACCTGCGACTCTAGAGCCACTTGCGGCTCTTTAGCGCCGCCCTAGTGGCTCCCTGGAGCTTTTTCAAAAATGTATGAAAATAAAAAAAGATGGGGGAAAAATATATTTTTGTTTTAATATGGTTTCTGTAGGAGGACAAACATGACACAAACCTCCCTAATTGTTAGAAATCCCACTGTTTATATTAAACATGCTTCACTGATGAGAGTATTTGGCGCGCACCATTTTTCCTGATTTGGGAAGTCCTTGAACGCACCGTAGTTTGTTTATATTAAACATGATTACCCGATGAGAGTATTTGGTGAGCGCCGTTTTGTCGGTCCTTGAACTGACCGTAGTTTGTTTACACGTATAACTTTCTTCAACGATGCTATAGAAAGACATGTTTTATGCCACTCGTTATTTGTCTCATTTTGTCCACAAAACTTTTTATGCTGTGCGCGAATACACAAAGGGGAACGTTGTTGATGTTATTGACTTGTTTGGAGTGCTAATCAGGCATATTTGGCAAGCTAATCGATGCTAACTTGCTATTTAGGCTAGCTGCATGTACATATTGCATCATTATGCCTCGTTTGTAAGTATATTTGAGCTAATTTAATTTCCTTAACTTAAACGATCATTTTGATAGTAGGCTAATATAGCTAATAAAGATACTTATATCATGTCTTGACTTCATTATATCACTTATATAAGGCTTTAATTTTTTGGCGGCTTCAGACAGATTTGTTTTTTGTATTTTTGGTCCAATATGGCTCTTCCAACATTTTGGGTTGCCGACCCCTGTGCTAGACTATGAAATAACAGGTTTTTCCAGATTGTGGCAAATTACAGCCCTTTCGAGGAAGCAGAGAGTCAGTTCTGCTACACAGTGGTCCATCATCAGGTAATAAAGTACGGACATTTTACGTGACATGCATCCAACCATCCATCCGTTTTTCTACCGCTTGTCCCTCTTGGGGTCACGGGTGCGGCTGGAGCCTATCCCAGCAGCATTCGGGCAAAAGGCGGGGCACACCCTGGACAAGTCGCAGGGCCAACACAGATAGACAGGCAACATTCACACTCGCATTCACACTCGCATTCACACATCTGTTAGACTATGAAATAACATGTTTTTCCAGATTTTGGCAAATTACAGTCCTTTGGAGCAAGCAGAAAGCCAGTTCTGATACGCAATGGTCCATCATTGTGGGCAGGTAATAAAGTACGGACATTTTACGTGACATGCATCAGTCCATCCGTTTTTCTACCGCTTGTCCCTCTTGGGGTCATGGAGGTGGCTGGAGCCTATCCCAATTGTATTCGGGCGAAAGGCAGAGTACACCCTGGACATGTCGCCAGCTCACGGCAGGGCCAATGCAGACAGACAACATTCACACACATTCACAAATTCGGGCCAATTTAGTGTTGCCAATAAACCTATTGGAGGTGGAAGGAACCCGGAGAACCCGGAGGGAACCCGCGCAGTCACGGGGAGAACATGCAAACTCCACGCAGAGGGATCGAACCCAGGACTTTCTTATTGTGAGGCACCAGCACTAACATGCACATTTATGTTAACAGACATTCCACAAGAGAGGACCCTTGAATCTGGTAATGGTTTGCAAGGATTCGACCGGTTCTCCAGGAGTACCGGACGTACCGAATTCTCCATACCATAGGGCGCACCGGATTATAAGGCGCACTGCCGATGAGTGGGTCTAGTCAGGTCTATTTTCATACGCATTATCTGGCGCATTAAAAGGGTCATATTATTATTTTATTTTTTCTAAATGTAAAAGACTTCCTTGTGGTCTACATAACATGTAATGGTGGTTCTTTGGTCAAAATGTTGCATAGATGATGTTTTACACATCATCTTTTCAGATCAGCGTCTTTTTCTCCGTCATCTTTGCTGTAGCGGTGTAGCGTGCAAGGACGGGGGTGGAAGAAGAGTCAAAAGATGGCGCTAACTGTTTTAATGACATTCAGACTTTACTTCAATCAATAACGGAGCAGCATCTCCTCATCCGTGGCTCACTAGTGCAACAACAACGCCGGAAATGTGTCCTGTGACAAACCGTCCGACCGGAACTCTCTTATAACTAAACTTCCTTGGGTGAATAATGTAAACTCACTACACCGGTGTGTTTTAGCACTTTCATGGTGAGTTTACTGATAGATATAAGTAAGAACTTTACACTACTTTATATTAGAAATGGCAACGGAGGAGGATGAATGTCACATAACAAGAAGATAGAGAAAAAGAAGAAGCTTATCGACTACGGCGTCGCCATGTACTACAAAGGCGGAGGTGCGTAAATTTTCAGGACTTATGCAGATCCCAAATACAGATCAGCAAGTACCAGAAGGTAAGAAAAGTTGTTTTTGCATAATATTGCAAAACAAAACGCCAGATAATATGTCTTATCTTATACACACACCATAATAATACTCCTATGTTGAAGCGCATCAAGCGGTGCGGCTTCATAGCTTACCAAAGTCCTACTAAAACATTTTGATAGATTTTTGAGCGCCGTGGGTAATGTTCTATATTTTCAATGGAACATATAACATTTTGGTACAAGTATCTCTTATATGTGACTGCCATCATATTGCAGTCTACACGTATCTCTTATGTTTGACTGCCATCTACTGGTCACACTTATCATTACACCATGTACCAAATAAAATAGCTTCAAGGTCGGTAAGCACAACCAAAATTGTTCCATACATTAGGCACACCTGGTTATAAGGCGCACTGTCAAGTTTTGAGAAAATGAAAGAATTTTAAGAGCGCCTTATAGTCCGAAAAATACGGTAAATGTTAAGTTAACGTCAAAAGTCAAAAGCCAGACACTTAGGGACCACTCACATACACAAACATGCCTTTACATCAGACCTGGGCATTCTGCGGCCCGCGGGCCACATCCGGCCCTTTGTGCGTCCCTGTCCGGCCCGCGTGAGGCCAATCATGAATTACAAAATACATTTTAAAAAGTATCTATGTCGACTGTAATACAACGGTGCTGCTTTTGTTTTGAAAAGCGTTATTTGTATTACTTCCGTGTGGACGTATGCGCGCGCGTGATTGTGAGTGAATGTGAACAGCTGCAATCACAAACTAAAAAAAAAAGTTGAAAAAACATCTATGTCGTGCGCGCAATACAACTGTGCTGCTTTTATTTTGAAAAGTGTTATTTTTGTGCGTATGTCCGTGTGTAACCTATGAGTGAAGGTGCACAGCAACAAGTGATGCACGGTTTACACCCGAGACGCTAAAAAGAGAAAAGTTGATGACGAATGCCGTGTTTTCAACAAGACATGGACTGCCAAGCAACGTTCCCTCTAAGGTGCGCGCCTGCGCAATTGCGCACTGCTCAAGCGTCCTCTGCGCACATCAAATATATGCCGCGCACCAAATCAAATCCCAGCTGAATTTTAAACAAAATAAACACATTTATTCTGTGTAATTTTGCAATGCAACTCTGAGTGACAGTGACAACAAGCGGCCCTAATGGTGTTCGTCAACACCGTTCAATTGAACACCGTTCAATTGAACACCGTTCAATTATTGTAACGTCTATCGAGATGCTTCGAGGCCAGGAATTATATCGATCACTTTATTGAGCAAAACTGTTTATATTCGGCCATAACCACACCAAAAACATGAGTAAAACACTTCCATCTCGAAAAACTAGTCATTTTCTGCCTTACAAACCAGGCCAAAACCAACTTGTCATCTGTCACCAACACGCATACCACTAAACCACTGGTGCGTTTATGGCCACACAAAAAGTCGGACAACTCAAACACCACACAAAGTTACACTATGACTGCTCAGTCATACGTGTGCTTATTTTACTGTCATTTATTATTAATGTTAATTTATTAATCATGAAATGCTGTTACTAGAGAAAGTTACAGGAATGCACACTTCATCCTATGCTTACATTTCATTGTGCAACATGAGGATGTTTAAGGGGAACTAAATGTGATCCCTGAAAGGGGTACAAATGATTTCCAAAGCAGTGCTTTTGGTATAAAGTTAAGTTAGGTTAAATGAAAGTATTATTATTATTATTAATTATTATTATTATTATTTATCTTACGGTATATATAAAAAATAATATTGAGCAAAATTTAATTGAAATATTGTCGATGTGGCCCTCCAGCAGTGCTCGGGTTGCTCATGCGGCCCCCGGTAAAAATTAATTGCCCACCCCTGCTTTATATTGTCGTGATGGAGTCAATTTCCATACCAAGAACTGAACGATCAGTTTTGCTTATAAGAGCTGGTGTCTCGCTGCTAAATCTCGCGATGCTCACTTGAGCAATAATATTTTTGTTCAACTATCCTCACCGGCGTCATCCTTGACCCGACACACAACCACGCCATCATCTGCACGAGAGAAGGTTGCAAGACCAGCGGTTTCGTGATGACCTCACCTCGCTCTGCAGCTCAGCGACATTTTTGGCAAACTGCGTCTCCATGGTCTGCGGAAGCTGAGAGTAGAAGGACTGGCCGAGCCTTCTTCTGCCGTCTTCTTGGTACTTGCTCTAATGGACCACAAAGACCGCCCGTCACTTCATAGGGTGACACAGAACCCCGAGGCCCGTCCGTGGTACCTGACTCTGCAGCTCAGTCATCTCTCTGGCAAACTGGAGCTCCTTGGTGTCAGGAAGCTGAGAGTACAGAGACGAAGGAGCTCCTTTAACCAGCACCTTGGGGCGGTAACTCACCTGCCAGAGGAAAGGAGATCACACACCGGCTGGACTTTGCTGGTTCTTACACGGGAAGATCAATCTAGACCAGGACTATTCAACACAATCCTGCCCAACAATGAAGTCTGGCTAGGTAACTAAAAATAGGAGAATGCTCCGGTCATACAGAAGATCTTTAACCAGAATTTTTACAGTAGGTGTATAAAAACAGCAGAGAGCTCATGTCACATGAACTATCTTGAACTGGCATTTTTTTTTTATCAGTGCTTAAAAATAGTAAAGAGCTTTTGTTTATTGAAGATCTTTGATAGGCATTTTTGCCATAGGTCATTAAAAACATCATTTCGCGGATCTTTGACTAGCGCTTTTTCTATCAGTGCTATGAAATAACAGAGAGCTTTTGTCACATGGCGGATCTTGGACTGGCATTTTTTGTATCAGTGCTAAAAAAAAGCAATAGGGCTACTGTCACATGGCGCATCTTTGACTGGCATTTTTTGTATAAGTGCTAAAAAAAACAATAGAACTACTGTCACATGGCGGATCTTGGACTGGCATATTTTGTATCAGTGCTATAAAAAAGCAATAAGGCTACTGTCAATTGGCGCATCTTTGACTGGCATTTTTTGTATCAGTGCTAAAAAAAAAAGCAATAGTGCTACAGTCACATTGCGTATCTTTGACTGGCATTTTTTGTATCAGTGCTACAAAAAGCAAAATAGCTACTGTCACATGGCAGATCTTTGACTGGCATTTTTTGTATCAGTGCTACAAAAAGCAATAGAGCTACTGTCACATGGCGGATGTTTGACTGGCATTTTTTGTATCAGTGCTAAAAAAAGCAATAGAGCTACTGTCACATGGCGGATCTTTGACTGGCATTTTTTTAATCAGTGCTAAAAAAAGCAGTAGAGCTACTGTCATATGGCGGATCTTTGACTGGCATTTTTTGTATCAATGCTAAAAAAAGCAATACAGCTACTGTCACATGGCTGGTCTTTGACTGGCATTTTTTGTATCAGTGCTAAAAAAAAAGCAATAGTGCTACTGTCACATGGCGGATCTTTGACTGGCATTTTTTGTCTCAGTGCTAAAAAAGCAATAGAGCTTTTGTCACATGGCGGATCTTGGACTGGCATTTTTTGTATCAGTGCTAAAAAAAAGCAATAGAGCTACTGTCACATGGCGGATCTTTGACTGGCATTTTTGTATCAATGCTAAAAAAAGCAATACAGCTACTGTCACATGGTTGGTCTTTGACTGGCATTTTTTGTATTGTGCTAAAAAAAAAGCAATAGAGCTACTGTCACATGGCGGATCTTTGACTGGCATTTTTTGTCTCAGTGCTAAAAAAGCAATAGAGCTTTTGTCACATGGTGGATCTTGGACTGGCATTTTTTGTATCAGTGCTAGAAAAAGCAATACAGCTACTGTCGGATGGCGGATCTTTGACTGGCATTTTTTGAATCAGTGCTAAAAAAAAGTTATAGAGCTACTGTCACATGACGGGTCTTTGACTGACATGTTTTGTATCAGTACTAAAAAAAAGCAATAGAGCTACAGTCAAATGGCGGATCTTTGACTGGCGTTTTTGTATCAGTGCTAAAAAAAAAAGCAATAGAGCTTTTGTCACATGGCGGATCTTTGACTGGCATTTTTTGTATCAGTGCTAATAAAAAGCAATAGAGCTACTGTCACATGGCGGATCTCTGACTGGCATTTTTTGTATCAGTGCTAAAAAAAAGCAATACAGCTAATGTCACATGCCTGGTCTTTGACTGGCATTTTTTGTATTAGTGCTAAAAAAAAAAAAGCAATAGAGCTACTGTCACATGGCGGATCTTTGACTGGCATTTTTTGTATCAATGCTAAAAAAAAGCAATACAGCTACTGTCACATGGCGGGTCTTTGACTGGCATTTTTTGTATCAGTGCTAAAAAAAAGCAATAGTGCTACTGTCACATGGCGGATCTTTGACTGGCATTTTTTGTCTCAGTGCTAAAAAAGCAATAGAGCTTTTGTCACATGGCGGATCTTGGACTGGCATTTTTTGTATCAGTGCTAAAAAAAAGCAATAGAGCTACTGTCACATGGCAGATCTTTGACTGGCATTTTTGTATCAATGCTAAAAAAAGCAATACAGCTACTGTCACATGGCTGGTCTTTGACTGGCATTTTTTGTATTGTGCTAAAAAAAGCAATAGAGCTACTGTCACATGGCGGATCTTTGACTGGCATTTTTTGTCTCAGTGCTAAAAAAGCAATAGAGCTTTTGTCACATGGTGGATCTTGGACTGGCATTTTTTGTATCAGTGCTAGAAAAAGCAATACAGCTACTGTCGGATGGCGGATCTTTGACTGGCATTTTTTGAATCAGTGCTAAAAAAAAGTTATAGAGCTACTGTCACATGGCGGGTCTTTGACTGACATGTTTTGTATCAGTACTAAAAAAAAGCAATAGAACTACAGTCAAATGGCGGATCTTTGACTGGCGTTTTTTGTATCAGTGTTAAAAAAAAAAGCAATAGAGCTTTTGTCACATGGCGGATCTTTGACTGGCATTTTTTGTATCAGTGCTAATAAAAAGCAATAGAGCTACTGTCACATGGCGGATCTCTGACTGGCATTTTTGTATCAGTGCTAAAAAAAGCAATACAGCTAATGTCACATGGCTGTTCTTTGACTGGCATTTTTTGTATTAGTGCTAAAAAAAAAAGCAATAGAGCTACTGTCACATGGCGGATCTTTGTCTGGCATTTTTTGTCTCAGTGCTAAAAAAAAGCAATAGAGCTACTGTTACATGGCGGTTCTTTGACTGGCATTTTTTGTATCAGTGCTAAAAAAAGCAATAGAGCTACTGTCACATGGTGGATCTTTGACTGGCATTTTTTTAATCAGTGCTAAAAAAAGTTATAGAGCTACTGTCACATGGCGGATCTTTGACTGGCATTTTTTGTATCAGTGCTAAAAAAAAGCAATAGAGCTACTGTCACATGGCGGATCTTTGACTGGCATTTTTTGTATCAGTTCTACAAAAAAGAAAGCTCTTGTCACAAGGAGGTTCTTGGACTAGCATTTTTGTATCAGTGCTTAAAACAGCAATAGATCCCTGTATGTATCCCTACAAAATTAGCCTATAAAAAAGCTAGTATATTAAACTTAGCATGCTAACAGGTATCATTCGTCAACTAACAAAATATTTGACGCTGAGGTGTATGCCTGTAAAATTAGCAAAAAAGCTAGCGTGGTAATATTAGAATGCTAATGATTGTGTCGCTAGCTTTAGAGAATAATTGAGTCTTTGCTTTGCAGAGAATGTAGCTGAATAGTACTGGTGCAGACAGAGTCAAATACATCACTCTGCAGCTGGGACATCTCCAGCGCATGTTGGATCTCAGGAGTGTCGGCCAGTTGGGAGTAGAGGGACATGGAGGCCTTTCTCTTCCCATCTTCTTTGTACTTCTTCTGCAAGAACAAACTGGTGTGTGATCAACATCTCCATGTAATATTCAAGGTAACGTTGGAAGGTGACACCTCAAGTACCTCGCTCTGAAACTCATGGACGCTCTTGGCCAGCTGCATCTCGCACGTTTCAGGAAGCTGAGAGTACAAAGTGCTGCTCATCTCCTTCTTCCCCTCCTCCTTGTACTTGTTCTGCGGACCACAGATGTCCCACCATCACACTTTTTGTTCCAGTGTTCATTTTGGCAGCAGTATTTCATTTAGTTTTAGGCAACCTTTTGACGAAAATGTATTTCTGTCATCAAAATGTATTTAGTTTTAGTCTAGTTTTTGTCATTTAAATTCCTCAACAGTCGACTAAAATATAATGCATATAGGATAAAGCGTCTTTGAAGTTGTCTTGAAACCACTTTTATGAAAATGATTGCAGAGCATCTCAAAAACTAAATTCACAACGAGACCTGCACTCCATGAATATATCAGTAATTACATTTAAATAAATAAATGATAAATGGGTTATACTTGTATAGCGCTTTTCTACCATCAAGGTACTCAAAGCGCTTTGACAGTATTTCCACATTCACCCATTCACACATTCACACACTGATGGCGGGAGCTGCCATGCAAGGCGCTAACCAGCAGCCATCAGGAGCAAGGGTGAAGTGTCTTGCCCAAGGACACAACGGACGTGACTAGGATGGTAGAAGGTGGGGATTGAACCCCAGTAACCAGCAACCCTTCGATTGCTGGCACCGCCACTCTACCAACTTCGCCACGCCGTCCCCAAAACCTATTATTTTAGCTGAAATTAAGCATTTTTTTACAAATGCTGAACAATATATGACTAAAATAATCATACTGTATAAAGAAACAAACTATATTTATTCTATATTGTGTATAACTACACTGAGTGTGCACAACTGGCGTCTTGGCCACTGTCCCATTTAAATACAGCAACCAGTGTTATAAATCTGGAATGCATATATATATATATATATATATATATATATATATATATATATATATATATATATATATATATATATATATACATAAATATACATATACATATATATATATATATATATATATATATATATATATATATATACACTACCGTTCAAAAGTTTGGGGTCACCCAAACAATTTTGTGGAATAGCCTTCATTTCTAAGAACAAGAATAGACTGTCGAGTTTCAGATGAAAGTTCTCTTTTTCTAGCCATTTTGAGCGTTTAATTGACCCCACAAATGTGATGCTCCAGAAACTCAATCTGCTCAAAGGAAGGTCAGTTTTGTAGCTTCTGTAACGAGCTAAAGTGTTTTCAGATGTGTGAACATGATTGCACAAGGGTTTTCTAATCATCAATTAGCCTTCTGAGCCAATGAGCAAACACATTGTACCATTAGAACACTGGAGTGATAGTTGCTGGAAATGGGCCTCTATACACCTATGTAGATATTGCACCAAAAACCAGACATTTGCAGCTAGAATAGTCATTTACCACATTAGCAATGTATAGAGTGTATTTCTTTAAAGTTAAGACTAGTTTAAAGTTATCTTCATTGAAAAGTACAGTGCTTTTCCTTCAAAAATAAGGACATTTCAATGTGACCCCAAACTTTTGAACGGTAGTGTATATATATATATATATATATATATATATATATATATATATATATATATATATATATATATATATATATATATATACACAGGGCCGGCCCGTGGCATAGGCCGTATAGGCAAATGCTAAGGGCGCCGTCCATCAGGGGGCGCCACGCCAGTGCCACAAATGTTGGAGGAAAAAAAAAAGAAAAAAAGTTGGTACTATTATTTCTAAATACATAAAATAATCCCACGTTAATTAAAATGCAAAGTAAAGCCTATTTAATAGAAATATTATTTGTTACAACATTACGCCCCCCATGTCCCCCGCACGGTGCGCCCCCTCCCTTCCTGTATCATGACTCTTTTTGGACGTCACCACATCAAAAAAATCAACACAAGATGTCAAAACGGCCAAAACTGTCAGGTGCCCAGGGGAGAAAAGAAGAGGAGAAACGAGAAAAAGACAGAGGTAGCAGGTAGGTAACGTTAGCCTACATGAAATTATTTGTCTGTTACAGAATGTGATAGTAACCTCACCTGTCTTTTTAGCATTAAGCTAATGTTACATGATTCGGCAATTGCTAATCAATAAATAGCTAGTTCTGTTTTAACGTCGGGTTAATATTGTGGAGGGGGCTAAATTGTTATGGAAAATAATAATGTAACATTAGGTAATTACAGTACTCCCTGGTGTACAGTAATTTGTAAGTCATTCTAGTTAATGCAATATTAAAAAGCACAAATAGAGAACTCTGTAGGATCCCCTTTTTTGTAATATAGTTGTTAAAGTCATACTGGTTTGATATCTTGTTTTGTGCAGTGCCTTATTTATATTGTATTTTTAATTTATTTTATGCAACTTGTTGACACGTTTTATTTTGTGTTTAAGTATGTAAAAAATATTGTATTTCATATATTCATTTTTTATTTTTTGTATTCATTTATTCATCCATATTTTTTTTAATCTTGTTAACTATTCTCATTGTTAATTTGCTTTCTTTAAGTAAAAAAAAAGGTCAAAGACAAAGCTATTCGATTTCTTGTGAGTATATACACTTCACTGCCGATGTGGGGGGGCGCCACCTAAAATCTTGCCTAGGGCGCCAGATTGGTTAGGGCCGGGCCTGCATATATACATATATACATATATATATATATATATATATATATATATATATATATATATACATATATATATATATATATATATATATATATATATATACGTATATATATACTTATTTTTTTATTTCAGGCAAATTCATGCACTTTAAATCTTTTCTGTTACAAACTAAAATAGCTATGTAATTTTTAAGATGACGATATTTATATATATATGTATATATATATATATATATATATATATATATATATATATATATATATATATATATATATATATATATATATATATATATATATATATATATATATATATATATATATATATATATATATATATAAATATCGTCATCTTATTTTAGTCAGGGGAATAGATAATAGACGATGACTCAGTTTTTAACAGCATTAACAACCCATTCCTGACAATCATCCATCCATCCAGCGGTCAGACCTCACTCAGTATCTCAGTCAGCTCTTTGACAAATTGGGTCTGAGTGGTCTCTGGCAGCAGCGAGTAGAGCGAGGAGGACGTCTTCATGTTTTCTTTGTATCGAACCTGAGAAGACAGTGAGACCACATGTGACGCAGCAAACAACGACGTGGCACAAGTTTGTGGTTGTGGTTGGACTACCTCACTCTGGAGCTGGGAAACCTCTCTGGCGTGTTGGATCTGCGGCGTTTCTGGAAGGAGCGAGTAGAGCGACAGCGACGCCTCCTTCTTGCCCTCTTCTTTGTACTTAGACTGGGACAGAAGCAGGTGTGAGGAACCATGAAGATCGCAATCGGTTGAAAGTACTCATGTGTCAGACCTCAGACAGGACGGCGCTGATGTTCCTGGCGTGGATGAGTTCTGCCCCGGGAACAAACAGACTCTGACCCTTCATCTTCTCAAAGTCTTCTTTGTACTTCACCTACGAAGAGGAAATTTGGAACATCATCGTCATAGTCAGGTTTAAGTATTTCTCTTGTTGAGTGTTCTCAAACTGTGGTGCGTGTACAACTCGGGCTCCATCTAGTGGTACGCCAAAGACTCACTTCATTAAAGTACAGTGTTTTATTTTCCTATTTTAAAACACAGTGTTACTGCTCAAACTGTGTGTAATGTGACAGGGGCCAAAAATATTAAATATACAGTATTTACAGGACTGTAAGCCGCAATTTTTTTTCCTACGCTTTGAACACTGCTGCTTATAAAACGGTCCGGCTAATTTATGGATTTTTGTTTGCAAACGGCCATTATGTTTTGTATTCAACAAATAGTTTCCCCAAAAGACCCACAGAGACATTGAAAAGGTGTGTTACTGTTTGTGATTTCGCACACTGCAGGCTAAACGTCGACAGTATTTCCTTTTGTTTAGTGCTTTGAACCGGAAGTTCAAGTGCCGTTCCGTCTTCAACATTTCACCTTGTATGGGTTCTTCTTTCTTTACAATATAACTAGGGCTGCAACAACTAATCGATTAAATCGATCATAAAAATAGTTGGCGATTAATTTAGTCATCAATTTGTTGGATCTATGCTATGCGCATGCGCAGAGGCAATTTTTTTTAGTTTTGTATTTTTATTTTATTTTATTATTTTTTTTAAAACCTTTATTTATAAACTGCAACATGTACAAACAGCTGAGAAACAATAATCAAAATAATTTTGGTGCCAGTATGCTGTTTTTTTTCAATAAAATAATGGAAAGGATAGAAATGTAGTTTGTCTCTTTCATCCGATTATTAATCGATTAATCGAAGTAATAATCGACAGATTAATCGATTATCAAATTAATCGTTAGTTGCAGCCCTAAATATAACTAAAACAATTCATACTTACTAAACCGTCACATGTTTGATAGGAGTGTTTTCATGCATACTTGTATGTTTTATCGTAATGATATCAAGCTAGCGTCGTTAGCATTAGCTAATATGCTAACACTTTTACAAGAATCTGTGTTATTATTATTATTATTTTATAATGGCATTCTTTTTGTATTGTTTCAGTTTCTCAAAGTCCTCAGTAAATTCACCAAAACGTCACCGTGGAGTTGTTGAGTCTGTTTAGCTGAGTGGAGAGCTACTGTAGCTTCTGCAGCTAATGGGTCCATGACAATGACTTCTGTTTTGTTTGATCGGCCATTTTACTGCCGTGTTACAGGCACCGTTTGGAAACAATTAAGGTATGTAAATAAACATTTACAGAATATTTATGTGTAGATAACTCATTTCACAATGTATATATCCGCGGCTTATATATGGAAAAAATACTTTTTTCTTCTAAAATTTAGTATATGCGGCTTATATACCGGTGAGATCTATAGACCGGAAAAAATGGTACTTGTTAAATAAAACCTCTGCCTTGTTTTTAATGAATACCTAGGCCTACTACGCTACTGTAATCTAATGTTGGTCAATATGGTGGTAATAGGAAAGCCAAGTGTTTTTCTCAGGTGGTACTTGGAGAAAAAAGTCAGAGAACCATAGCTCTAAAAGCTTAGTAACCGTTCACGTCGCCATAGCAACCCTACCGTATCTGATTACTGGATGGGAGCATTAGCGTGGAAGTTGAGAAATTTTGGATTGACGTGAGCGCCTTTGATGCGACCTGCCGGCTCTCGGCTGCAGCATATTTAGAAACAACTCGCCTGCCGGAGGCGCGGTGACTCACGGTGGCGCGTGATCGCCGCGCTGGAGTACGCAGGCACCTCAAGCGACCGCCGAGAGGATTTTAAAAAGCGTCTCCAACGCGACTGATGAGTCACCGTAGACATGTCACCCTCCCACATCCTGAATGAAGGCACCGCCGTTTCACACCGGGATACATCGCCTTTTCTGCGCATCTTTTAGTCAATTCAATGGCTCGCCAGGGATCTTTTGATTGGCTGGTTACTAACGGCAACGTGGGGTTCGCTGCACATCCCAAGAGGAACGTTTGTGTGCTGTGAACTTAAAAATGATGACTATGAGCATTCTTTAACCTGAAAATGGCGGTTAACTTGGTTTAGACTCATAAGTCAATGGGGAAAAAAAAAATATATATATATATATATATATATATATATATATATATATATATATATATATATATATATATATATATATATATATATATATATATATATATATATACTAGGGCTGCAACTAACGATTAATTTGATAATCGATTAATCTGTCGATTGTTACTTCGATTAATCGATTAATACTCGGATAAAAGAGACAAACTACATTTCTATCCTATCCAGTATTTTATTGGGAAAAAAACAACATACTGGCACCATACTTATTTTGATTATTGTTTCTCAGCTGTTTGTAAATGTTGCAGTTTATAAATAAAGGTTTGTTAAAAAAATTAAAAAAAACAAAAATTAATTTAAAAAAAACAAAAAAAACCTCTGCGCATGCGCATAGCACAGATCCAACGAACCGATGACTAAATTAATCGGCAACTATTTTAATAATCGATTTTAATCGATTTACTCAATTAGTTGTTGCAGTCCTAATATATACACACCAGTGGTGTGCCGTCAGGGCCAGCAAGACCTTCTCTGCACTGCAAAAACTGAAATCTAAGTAAGATTAAATATCTCAAATAAGGGTGATATTTGCTAATTTTCTGTCTGATAAGATAATTCTTCTCCCTAAGCAGATTTTATATTAGAGTCTTTTACTTGTTTTAAGGGTTTTGGTCCTAAATTATCTCAGTAAGATATTACAGCTTGTTGCTGAGATTTGATGACCTAAAACATGCTTGAAACTAAAATATCAACTGTTGCAAAGCTGTGTCATCAACACCAACAAGTATAAAACTACTTTTTTTAAAGTAATGATTTCTTATTTCAAGCATGACAAAAAAAATCATGACTTTGACACAATTGTGTCTCAACAGATGACAGCGAAATTGACTTTGCTGTTTTATTTTCAATGAAACACTAGAAAATACGTACTCATATAGTAGTACAGTTGGCACAGTACAGTAAACTGACAGTTAATATTTAAACATTTAACATTTCAAACAATTTTGAACAGAAATAGTTCATGCACATTCAGATAAATTCCTCAAAATTACAATTAAAAAATTTTGGCCAGGGGCCGGGCTGTATATATGCGCACTAATTGACTGAAAGAGCACGCACTTGGCGCGATGATGTCATGTTGTCGATGGAAAAATGCATTTTTAGACAATATGATTTGCCTGAGCGGCTAGGAGACCCCGAGAGTAACAAGATTGCCTTGTTGCCTTTCCATTAAGAACAATAAATTAGTTTTTAGTATAAGTTTGCTGGTTTCAAGAAATGTAATGCCGAGCGCATATCATTATGTCAAGATAATGGCACTAGCATTTACTTAATTTAAGAATATATTTCAACGTATTGTGCAAAAAGGTCTCTTTTATTTTTCCTACCAAGAAAAGTGCACTTGTTATTAATGATAATATACCTATTTTAAGGTATTTTTGGGTTCATTGAGGTTAGCTAATTTGACTTGTTTTGGAAAGTCTTGACAAGCCAAATTTTCTTGTTCTATTGGCAGATAATTTTGCTTTGTTCAAATAAAATACCCCTAATTTTTGTACATTGTTTTCTTGTTTTTGAACACTGACTTTTTGCAGTGCGCTGGCCTAACATAACCAGAAATCATGATCATAATTAAAGATAAAAGTAATTTTTAATTTACTTTCCCTAAATACATAAAAGTATTCATATTCTCTTCATGTCATATTATGCTCTTTCCAGTGCTGTTGTTTTTAGGTTAAGAGTTTGTATCCAATCAGAATTCAGCTAGCTTATGTTGCCATGCTGTACCAAATCTGCCCGGGGCCTTCAGAATCAACAATGCGGGCGTCCGTGCACTGTAAGTGGACGGACACATACGGTTGATAGACAATCGCCATAGCCAATCAGATCACGAGTTGTTGTCAGTAAGGCCTTCTAGCTGGCCTTACGCTGTGATTGGATACTCACTTGGAAGTCCCAAGTGAGTATCCAATCACAAGTTGCGACAACAGGAAGCCATATGAGCCATAGAAGGAGAGCAACATGTTGATTAGGTGGCAGATATATATTTGCAAAGCCATTTTCAAGAAGGATATTTTAATAGAAACTACATCTTGTGAGACGAGGTCGGACGATGAAATGGGGGAAAATCCCGCCATTTCTACTCAAATCAACCGACTATGAGGGCCGATACGGCGTCGAATGGGTGCTACAAATTGTGAGTTCAAATATTTTATTTCTTAATTTTTTTCACATTTAATATCCATCCATTTTCTACCGCTTGTCCCTTTTGGGGTTACGGGGGGTGCTGGAGCCTATCTCAGCTGCATTCGGGCGGGAGGCGGGGTACACCCTGGGCAAGTCGCCACCTCTCCACAGGGCCCACATTTAATATGTTTTTTGCAAATTTTATTTTGACAGTACCACATAAGATATGTTTTAATTGCTGACGCGCGTTTATTGATTTTTAAACGCGCCACAAAATAACCCGTTTTGTACACTGTTGATGTGTTTCAATGCACAGTAGGGCGTAAATTAAAAGTTAAAGTGAAAGTACTAATGATTGTCACACACACACTAAGTTTACCATGAATTGATTAACGTGGACACCCGACTTAAACAAGTTGAAAAACGTATTCGGGTGTTACCATTTAGTGGTCAATTGTACGGAATATGTACTTCACTGTGCAATCTACTAATAAAAGTTTCAATCAATCAATCAATCAATCAAAGTGTGGCGAAATTATTCTCTGCATTTGACCCATCACCCTTGATCACCCCCTGGGAGGTGAGGGGAGCAGTGAGCAGCAGCAGTCGCCGCGCCCGTGAATCATTTTTGGTGATTTAACCCCCAATTCCAACCCTTGATGCTGAGTGCCAAGCAGGGAGGTAATGGGTCCCATTTTTATAGTCTTTGGTATGACTCGGCCGGGGTTTGAACTCACAACCTACCCATCTCAGGGCGTGAATGTGTTTCTGTATAGTATTTCTCCAGCAATGATCATGTGGTGACATCAATAATGGTATTTTGAGAGGTAATCATTGAAGTCAGACATCACTGAAGGCCTAGGTGGGAAACGCACGGCCCGCCACTGTATAAATATACACTACCGTTCAAAAGTTTGGGGTCACATTGAAATGTCCTTATTTTTGAAGGAAAAGCACTGTACTTTTCAATGAAGATAACTTTAAACTAGTCTTAACTTTAAAGAAATACACTCTATACATTGCTAATGTGGTAAATGACTATTCTAGCTGCAAATGTCTGGTTTTTGGTGCAATATCTACATAGGTGTATAGAGGCCCATTTCCAGCAACTATCACTCCAGTGTTCTAATGGTACAATGTGTTTGCTCATTGGCTCAGAAGGCTAATTGATGATTAGAAAACCCTTGTGCAATCATGTTCACACATCTGAAAACAGTTTAGCTCGTTACAGAAGCTACAAAACTGACCTTTCTTTGAGCAGATTGAGTTTCTGGAGCATCACATTTGTGGGGTCAATTAAACGCTCAAAATAGCCAGAAAAAGAGAACTTTCATCTGAAACTCGACATTCTATTCTTGTTCTTAGAAATGAAGGCTATTCCACAAAATTGTTTGGGTGACCCCAAACTTTTGAACGGTAGTGTATATAAACTGTATGGTCTGAAATCCAGATTTAGACATAACATTGCATGTGTTGAGATTTTTTTCTTTTTTCGGATTGTTGAACTTCTCACCTCGCTGGCCAGGAGGCTGCATCTCCGGTTGAAGGTTGGATCAGGAAGCAAAGGCTGTCCGGCATCTGAAGCCTCATCACACACACAAACACACACAATTGCGTCAAATTATGAGTACACAATCCAACAAGAGCTGGACCAAGTCTACAAAGACCACAAAGTTTGCTCACCTCGAGGCCTCTAGTTTCTTCTGGTTCTTTTTGTCCTCCTTCCTTCTGTCCTCCGCTCTCCGCCCTGTTGTCCTCCTCCGCGTTCTCGTCAGGCTCGCACTTCTCCGTCCCTCCGGACGCGTCTTGGCGAGAGCTGAAGGTCCTCACGGTCTCTCGGAAGGTCTCTTGGAAGGTCTCTTGGAAGGTCTCTTGTGTCTCCACCTCCACCGTGGAAAATTCCTCGGTGTTTGATTTTAAATCAGGCGCGGACGAGGCCTCCTCTCCTTCTACGGCTGACGTTTGAGACGCTGGATGAGAGTCGAGGAGCACATGTGGCCTCACCTCCTCAAAAGTGCACTCACCTGGCTCCATCTCCTCTTTGACGAGGCGTTTGACTTCTCAGGTCAGTGCTCTGAGCTGGATGAGGGTTCCTCCGGTTCCTCAGTCGGGTCTTTGAGCGCGTGACGACCTGTCGTCTGGGTGTCGTTCATCGAGTACGTCTTATCACGTATGACGGCCGCATTTAGCCCTCCACTCAGGAGCTTATCAGCAACGTGGCCTTCATCGCCGCGTGTTTTTGAGGGTGTCGTATGCTGGAAAGAATGGACCTCCTATACGCTGATGCGCACGTGCATGCAAGTACAGGTGAGCTCGTCACCTGAAGTTAGGGATGTGTACCGGATTCGGTACTTTTAAATGCACCGACTGAATTCCGTGGGGTATCAATTACTGTAAAATCAAACAGTGCCATAGTTCACTATTTTTGTTGCACGTGACGTCTGGGTGCAGATTCGTCACGTCCGGTTGTAGACTAAACTCCGGTTCATGTAAACCAGGGGTGTCAAACTAATTTTAGCTCAGGGATGTCCGATAATGGCTTTTTTGCCGATATCCGATATTCCGATATTGTCCAACTCTTAATTACCGATACCGATATCAACCGATACTGATATATACAGACGTGGAATTAACACATTATTATGCCTAATTTGGACAACCAGGTATGGTGAAGATAAGGACCTTTTTTAAAAAATTATAAAATAAAATAAGATAAATAAATTTAAAAAAATTTCTTGAATAAAAAAAGTAAAACAATATAAAAACAGTTACATAGGAACTAGTAATTAATGAAAATGAGTAAAATTAACTGTTAAAGGTTAGTACTATTAGTGGACCAGCAGCACGCACAATCATGTGTGCTTACGGACTGTATCCCTTGCAGACTGTATTGATATATATTGATATATAATGTAACCAGAATATTAGTAACAGAAAGAAACAACCCTTTTGTGCGAATGAGTGTAAATGGGGGAGGGAGGTTTTTTGGGTTGGTGCACTAATTGTAAGTGTATCTTGTGTTTTTTATGTTGATTTAATAAAAATTAAAAAAATTAAAAATTACAAAAAAACGATACCGATAATAAAAAAAAACATACCGATAATTTCCGATATTACATTTTAAAGCATTTATCGGCCGATATTATCGGACATCTCTACTAAAAAATAAAGACAACTTCAGATTTGGTTTCTTTGTCTTACTTTGGCCAAACATAGGACAGACACATTCTGAAAATATTACAATAAAAATATAGAAAAAAATACTGGCAGCGGTGAAGTTTAGACCAGGGGTGTCAAAATCACGGCACGATAACCTAAAAATAGAGATAAATTCAGATTGTTTTCTTTGTTTAAAAATAGAATAAGCTCATTCTGAAATTGTACAAATCCTGTTTTTTTTTTTCAATTACTTGTTGCGGTTAATAGTATACATACCGTATTTTTCGGAGTATAAGTCGCTCCGGAGTATAAGTCGCACCGGCCGAAAATGCATAGGAAAAAAACATATATAAGTCGCACTGGAGTAAAAGTCGCATTTTGGGGGGAAATGTATTTGATAAAACCCAACACCAAGAATAGACATTTGAAAGGCAATTTAAAAATAAATAAAGAATAGTGAACAACAGGCTGAATAAGTGTACGTTATATGACGCATAAATAACCAACTGAGAACGTGCCTGGTATGTTAACGTAACACATCATGGTAAGAGTCATTCAAATAACTATAACATATAGAACATGCTATACGTTTACCAAAAAATCTGTCACTCCTAATCGCTAAATCCCATGAAATCTTATACGTCTAGTCCAGGGGTCGGCAACCCAAAATGTTGAAAGAGCCATATTGGACCAAAAATACAAAAACAAATCTGTCTGGAGCCGCAAAAAATTAAAAGCCATGTTACATACAGATAGTGTGTCATGAGATATACATTGAATTAAGAGGACTTAAAGGAAACGAAATGACCTCAAATATAGCTACAAATGAGGCATAATGATGCAATATGTACATATAGCTAGCCTAAATAGCATGTTAGCATCGATTAGCTTGCAGTCATGCAGTGACCAAACATGTCTGATTGGCACTCTACACAAGTCAACAACATCAACAAAACTCACCTTTGTGCATTCATGCACAACGTTAAGTTTGGTGGACAAAATGAGACAGAAAAAGAAGTGGCATAAAACACGTCCTAGAAAGTCGGAGAAAGTTATACATTGTAAACAAACTACGGTGAGTTCAAGGACCGCCAATATTATTAGGACAAAACGGCGCTCGCCAAATACTCGAATCAGTGAAGCATGTTTAACATAAACAGTGTGAATTATAACAATTAGGGAGGTTTGTGTCATGTTTGTCCTCCTACAGAAACCCTTTTAACACAAAAAAAAACTTTTTCCCCCTCATCTTTTTAAATTTTTCATACATTTTTTAAAAAAGCTCCAGAAAGCCACTAGGGCGGCTCTAGAGCCGCGGTTTGCCGACCCCCGGTCTAGTCTCTTATGTGAATGAGCTAAATAATATTATTTGATATTTTACGCTAATGTGTTAATAATTTCACACATAAGTCACTCCTGAGTATAAGTCGCACCCCCGGCCAAACTATGAAAAAAACTGCGACTTATAGTCCGAAGAATACGCTACTTTATTTGTCGATATAGTAAATTATGTGATAATGTTCATCAGTCAACTCATTGGTGTCAGGATAGGGTGGTGACAAACCCCAAGATGCAGAGATGGCAGGCTTGGTGCAGGAAAACATGATTTAATGTCCAAAATTCAGGAAAAACTGGAAACAGGGAACAGGAACCAGCAAACGAGGAACTAGAAGACAGCACGCTGCATACAAGATACAGCAAACAGTCCACAGCATACAGCTTACAATGCTCCAGCACTGACTGGAGGGCAAGGCAGGTATAAATAGCAGCCGACTGATCGACACCAGGTGTGGCCAGGTGCCAATCAGCCGCAGCTGAGGGGAAACAGCGCTCAGGGAGACAAGCGGGAAACTGAACAAAAATAAGAGCGCTGACAGGAAATAAAACAGAGGAAAAACCAAAACATAACCAAACTGTCAGTGGCAAGCCTGACAATTGGTGTTAATTTTCAATCTATCTAATAAAATTATATCAAAATCAAATTACAGTATGTTATTTATTAGTTTGATCATTTTTTCTCGACTGGTGCACTAACATGTGGTTTATTTTGTACATATGTAGCATCATCTACAAAGATACAAAGAATTGCTATTGCGACATCCAGTGGGCATATTTAGAACAGCTGTTTCTTTCATTCAAAAATTTCAGGTTAATTCTTATACTCAGCAAACTCATCCCGCGGGCCGGATAAAACCTGTTCACGGGCCTGATCTGGCTCTCGGGACGTACGTTTGACACCCCTGCTTTAGAACCATGAAGGAAAGAAGAAAGTAAATGAATGTTTATAACTGAATACATTTACATATGCATAAAAAAATGGTTTTCTTTTGTATTATTTTTTGAATTTTAATTTTCCAAAACACAATATAGAATGTGAGATATAACAGGATAATGCGTACATTTATCATTTGTTTTCAAAACGCTTACAAAAAAGTGGGATCCCAAACATTTACTGTGGGACCCCATTTTTAGGACTTGATGGGGTCCCCATTTTGAAAAATTTTAGCGCCAACACTGATGGAGTATTGGTGCGTGCAAAACAGCAGCAGGCGGCTGTGGCCTGCGGGCCGGTTTCTAATACTAATCAAATATCATCCCGGGTGCCATAGATCATTCATTTGTGGGCCGGGTCTGTTAAAGTTAAAGTACCAATGATTGTCACACACACACACACACACTAGGTGTGGCGAAATTATTCTCTGCATTTGACCCATCACCCGTGATCACCCCCTGGGAGGTGAGGGGAGCAGTGAGCAGCAGCAGTGGCCGCGCCCGGGAATAATTTTTGGTGATTTAACCCCCAATTCCAACCCTTGATGCTGAGTGCCGAGCAGGGAGGTAATGGGTCCCATTTTTATAGTCTTTGGTATGACTCGGCCGGGATTTGAACTCACAACCTACCGATCTCAGGGCGGACACTCTAACCACTAGGCCACTGAGTAGGTTGGCCCCCCGGGCTTTGACTTTGACACATAGGACGTAAACGATCACTCAAGCAGCCTTCAGGGCGGACTCAGCCAAACTCCCTCTAAGTAATGTTGCAATTTTCAACACCAACAATACAAGTATGCTTGGTAGATGTAAAATAGTGCGCTAGCTTGATGCTAATTGGATTTGCCATTGACAGGCTACTATCAGCATTACATTACATGGCGATTCCAACACCTCCAAATTTGGTAATGAAAACTACAACTAAGATGAATGTTACAATCAAACAGCTGGTGTGTGATAAGCACAATACGTACAGTACAAACACTTTGTAGGGCGCAACATAAAACATTCTGCTCTCTGAAAAAAGCTACTTCCTAGGTAGTCAAGATAGCCAATACAGTACTGCCAACTAAGGTCTTGGAAGTGCAACTACATTGCCAATGAGACTCAAATGTAATAAAAAAAATAAGACCTAACAACTGGACACTAAAGTTATCATAAACAGCTCATTTTTAAATGGTAAACCTCAATTGACATTTATTAACACGCAAAAAAAATACATAAAATTGGTACAGTTGAGAACCGGTGTCGATTCCCAGGTACCATATCGGTTCAAATGTGACCGGTACCCATTCCCACCTGACGTTGACCATCATGTCTCTGTGTGCAGGTTAGCAAACACAAAGCGGACAGAATGATGTCGCCGTCGGGAGCTGCCAGAACCGCGGGGAGTGGCGGCAGGTATCCTGGCGCTCACAAGAGGCGTCAGATGGCCGCCGAGGTAAACAGGACCCTGTGGCCATCTGTCGCTGCTCAACAAAAACATTGAGGACGCTAACCAGGTATCCGTGGCGACCGCACGACAATCTCGAATAGACCAAAATCCTGGGTAGGATACAGTGTTATGCGGAGGTGTACTTATAACACATATATATACATGTATTAACATACATATATATATACACATAAATATGCTTTATGTAGACAAAAGTTATTTCAAACAGCATTGATGGGAATTTTTTTTTTTTTGTTCAACACCCGAGTGTTGTGCGATTTTGAAAATGTCTGTCTTCATGTAGACCAGGGGTGCTCACACTTTTTCTGCAGGCGAGCTACTTTTCAATTGATCAAGTCGCGGGGATCTACCTCATTCATATATATAATTTATATTTACTTATTTATGAAATATATGTTTTTGTTAACAAGTTAAAGGTGTTTAATGATAATGCAAGCATGTTTAACACATATAGTTAATATTGTTAATAAATTAAAGGTGTTTAATGGTAATACAAGCATGTTTAACACATATAGTTAATATTGTTAACAAGTTAAAAGGTGTTTAAAGATAATGCAAGCATGTTTAACACATATAGTTAATATTGTTAACAAGTTAAAGGTGTTTAAAGATAATACAAGCATGTTTAACACATATAGTTAATATTGTTAATAAATTAAAGGTGTTTAATGGTAATACAAGCATGTTTAACACATATAGTTAATATTGTTAACTAGTTAAAGGTGTTTAAAGATAATACAAGCATGTTTAACACATAGTTAATATTGTTAATAAATTAAAGGTGTTTAAAGATAATACAATCATGTTTAACACATATAGTTAATATTGTTAACAAGTTAAAAGGTGTTTAAAGATAATGCAAGCATGTTTAACACATATAGTTAATATTGTTAACAAGTTAAAAGTGTTTAAAGATAATGCAAGCATGTTTGACACATATAGATTCCTTTCTTTCATGAAGACAAGAATATATGTTGGTTTAGTACAGGGGTGTCAAACGTAAGGCCCGTGGGCCGGATCAGGCCCGTGAACAGGTTTTATCCGGCCCGCGGGATGAGTTTACTAAGTATAAAAATGAGCCGAAATTTTTGAATGAAAGAAACTGCTGTTTTAATTGTGTCCACTAGATGTCACAATAGCAATTATTTGTGTCTTTCTAGATTATGCTACATATGTAAAAAAAAATAAAAAATATACCACACGATGTAAGCAAACTACATAAATAACATCCTGTAATTTGATTTTTATATTTTTTTTTAATAATAATAATAATAATAGATTTTATTTGTAAAAAGCACTTTACATTGAGTAAACAACCTCAAAGTGCTACAGTGTATTAAAAAAATAAAATAAAATAAATAAATAAATTAGAAAAAATAAAAAGATAATAAAAAATAAATAAAAACTAGAACAGCCAAATAGCTAAAACTAGTATGCATATATCTAAAAAAAAAAGAAAAAAAAAGGCTTTTTTAAAAAGAAGGGTTTTTAAGCCTTTTTTAAAAGCATCCACAGTCTGTGGTGCCCTCAGGTGGTCAGGGAGAGCGTTCCACAGACTGGGAGCAGCGGAGTAGAAAGCCCAGTCTCCCATTGTTCACTGAAGTTGTCTTTATTTTTAAGTTATCGTGCCGTGATTTTACCGGTCCGGCCCACTTGGGAGTAGATTTTTCTCCATGTGGCCCCCCATCTAAAATGAGTTTGACACCCCTGGTTTAGTACTTGATTCTGATGACTTGCATTGCTAGGAATCAGACAGCGGTGCTGATAACGTCCGCATTTTCAAATGGAGGAGAAAAGAAGTCCTCCTTTCTGTCCAATACCACATGAAAGTGGTTGGTTTTTGGCATCTTATTTGTCCAGCATCCATACTCCTTTGTATACACTTTACAAGAAATACATTGGCGGCAAACTCCGTAGCTTGCTAGCTTGTGCACGCCAGCTTTCTGAGACTCTTATTTTGTTAGCGCAGGCAGGATGAAGCAGAGCTTTTATTGTGCAACTGTGCAGTCGGTCTTTGGAGTTTTGACGACAGGTACGGCGCCAGAGTCTGTGGAAATAAAAAGTGTTTCTCGCCTTCCTGTCGGTCATTTTTTCTTAATAATGAGCTGGCAGCAGCCAGAGTCATCTAAGAAGACCTTCGGGTGGCGTGAATGTCAATCAAGTGACGAAAGTGACGTCATAGTGAAGATTTATGATCGCTCATTTTTAGGACAATTTTTTTAATGCCTGGCTGGCGATCGACTGACACACCCTCCGCGATCGACCGGTAACTCGCGATCGACGTAATGAGCACCCCTGATGTGGACTGTCATCCTACCACGAGGAAGTAAACAGTGAGCAGAATATTGACCCTTTATGTTCCCACACTTTGACACCACCCCATTAAGCGGCGGCCATCTTTTCCATCTCCCGTCACACGCGAGACAAACAACAGCGTGCCGCCTAAACGCGTCGTCACTCTCAGCCAGGGGTGTCCTAACTGTTTCCACTGAAGGCCGCACACTGAAAAAACAAAGCTGCGAGCGCCATTTTTATATTTTTCATTTTCAAAACCAATACAGTACCTTTTTTTTCCAATTTTAGTCCTGGGCACTCAGAAGGGTCTCAGTCATGAAAATGTTTAAAATAAGTAATCTTTTTTTTTCCTATTCGCCTCTTAAATCTCTAGATTAACTTCAGGTCTGTCTGTTGATATAAAGGTACTATTTATCTTTTTTTTTTATGTCTTATGCTCCTTCTGTCAAAACACTGTTTTGTATGCTTTTATTTCCCTCCCAAAAAATGTTAAAGTGGAATATTTGATGTAAAATAATTTGAGCCTTAAATAGGTCAATAAGTCATAATATCATTAATTTTATGTTTTTGGTTTTTTTTTTGAGCAATGACAGTCTTTAAACATTTTTTTATTGGGGATGCAAAAGGGACCCACTAATAAGGTGTTAAAAATAAGACATACATTGTGTTTTTCTTTCAATACTTCAGCTTTAGATACATCCATTGGTTTAATTATTTTTTAGTATTAATTTGTCTGTTTTAAGCTCTTTTTGTCGTAGAAACCTTTGTTTTTTATATGGCAAACACACACATTTTGCGATATTTCCCCCCAAAAATATTTAAAAGTGGAAATATTGATGTGAATAAATTGGAGCCTTTAATAGGTCAATAATTCATAACATTGATTTTGATTCATTAATATTTTTTGAGTAATGACAGTTTTAAAGAAAAAAACACTTTTGTGTTATTAGAGTCAACATTGCAACTTTTTATCGTTACATTTCACTTGTTTGCTGTTGTATTCTACTTTAAAACATTTTTAATAGTCGTTTTAGATCGTGCCACGGGCCATTAAAAAAACTTGCTGCGGGCCCCAAATGGCTGCACTTTGGACACCCCTGCTCTAAGCCCTCCAGAGAGGCGACGACTGTCTTCATCATCCTTCTAGAAGTTTCACCCACCACCCTCCTTTTAGATGTCGCTAACAAATTCACAAACGTCACATCCACCCCAAAAAAGTCGTCACTCCAACTCTCCCGACACGTTTGACACATTTTGTTACCTAAGATATTTTGCAGCAGGAAGCACAGACACACACACACACACACACACACACACACACAATTGTTACGTAACGTTCTACTGACACCATTCTCCCAATCGCCCACCATATCCGCCTCTTCATCCTCCCACGTCCCTCCCTCCTCTTCACGGCGAGGTCAGAGATGCGAGGGAAAGCCCGCCAGTTAGTGAACACGTTTATGCTGCTGTCAGAGGTTCAAAGGTCACAGGGGCCACTTCTTTGTGTGTGTGTGTGTGTGTGTGTGTGTGTGTGCTCACTGACAAAAACTGCACCAAATCACACTCATCCATTTTAACACACACGTACACAAACAGTGTGTGTGTGTGTGTGTGTGTGTGTGTGTGTGTGTGTGTGTGTGTCCATACGTTACTGATCTGCTCCTGCGTGCGTCTAAGTCGCTGCATCTCCGGCGTGTCGGACACGATGCTGAAGCCTCGGCCTTTGCTCTCCTCAAAGTCTTTCTTGTACTTCACCTGCAGGTGGCAAAAGGGGGGCGGAGTCAAGTCGCTATACGGCAGTGCTTCTCGGTTAATTTCTGTAATGTTAATATGTAATAAACACTTATTCCTCTCTTCTTTGATACTTTACATTAGTTTTGGATGATACCACAAATGTAGATATCTATTTGATACCAAGTAGTTACAGGATCATACATTGGTCATATTCAAAGTCCTCATGCGTCCAGGGACATATTTCCTGAGTTTATAAACATAATTATATATTTTTTTAAACGACAGATGTGATATCAAAAAATATCAACGTAATCATAGTATCAACTAAATACGCTATTGTACTTAGTATCATTACAGTGGAGATCAGGTGTAGATCCACCAATGGCGTTTGTTTACATTTTGATGCTACGGTGTGTAGTGAAGCATGTTTAGCTATTCTTCATCCTACAGTGATGATACTTGTAAGAAACTTACTTCATTTGTCGCCATGGAGGCGAGGATTAGTGATTTAGAAGTAGCTAAAACACGTTAGCCGCTAGCTAGCTAGCCATGTCTTAAAGCACCTCTTCCTGATGTTATAACTTCACCTTTAACCTTAGTTTTTAAGCCAAAACGCATCCGTTCTCCCTTTTCTGTCTACACACTGTGTCTGCTTGTAAGTACTCTGTGATTGTGCGCTGCCGAACATGCTCCTCTGCTCCTCTGCTCGTAAAACCAGCAATGACACGACGTGACGACGACGGGGAGCGGGGGGGTGCGGGACCGGTACTTTTCAGAGGCGGTATAGTACCGAATATGATTCAGTAGTATCGCGGTACTGTACTAATACCGGTATACCGTACAACCCTAAAAACTACATAGCTATTTTAGTTTGTAACAGAAAAGATTTAAAGTGCATGAATTTGCCTGAAATAAAAAAATAAGTGTATATATATATACGTATATATATTATATATATATATATATATATATATATATATATATATATATATATATATATATATATATATATATATATATATATACATATATCTCAACTACAGAGCTATTTTAGTTTGTAACAGAAAAGATTTAAAGTGCATGAATTTGCCTGAAATAAAAAAATAAGTATATACATACATATATATATCTATATATATATATATATATATATATATATATATATATATATAGATATATACATATATATACATATACATACATACATACATACATACATACATATATATATATATATATACACATACATACATACATACATACATGTATGTATGTATGTATGTATGTATGTATGTATGTATGTATGTATGTATGTATATATATATATATATATATATATATATATATATATATATATATATATATATATATATATATATATATATATATATATATTTTTTTTTTATTTCAGGCAAATTCATGCACTTTAAATCTTTTCTGTTACAAACTAAAATAGCTCTGTAGTTGAGATATATATATATATATATATATATATATATATATATATATATATATATATATATATATATATATATATATATATATATATATATATATATATATATATATATATATTATATATATATATATATACGCATACAGTACAGGCCAAAAGTTTGGAGACACCTTTTCATTCAGTGCATTTTCTTTATTTTCATGACTATTTACAAGAATGAACACATGTGGAGTTATGTACTTAACAAAAAAAGGTGAAATAACTGAAAACATGTTTTATATTCTAGTTTCTTCAAAATAGCCACTCATTGCTCTGATTACTTTTTCGCACACTCTTGGCATTCTCTCGACGAGCTTCAAGAGGTAGTCACCTGAAATGGTTTTCACTTCACAGGTGTGCTTGAAGCTCATGGAGAGAATGCCAAGAGTGTGCAAAGCAGTAATCAGAGCAAAGGGTGGCTATTTTGAAGAAACTAGAATACAAAACATGTTTTCAGTTATTTCACCTTTTTTTGTTAAGTACATAACTCCACATGTGTTCATTCATAGTTTTGATGTGACAATCTACAATGTAAATAGTCATGAAAATAAAGAAAACACATTGAATGAGAAGGTGTGTATGATAACCATTTTTTTTTTAGGGTCAAGAGAACTATAGCAGTGGGGGGAGGGGTTAGGAGGTGTGGTCACCATGACATCATCATAACATTTGCATAATTTGCTATGATGATAAGGTTAAAAAATGTATTTAAAAACAAATCTGCGTTATTATTATTTATTATTAACATATATTTTTATATAATATCGTTTTGCCATAGTTTCAATTGTTGCTGCTTATTACTGTACAATGTACTTTGTTGAGAAATGTTCAAGTGTCCAGAGACTTTTACTTGATCAAAAACGACTGGCAACAAATCTAGCAACTTTTTCTGGTGTCATTATAGACTGTACTGATATTTAGAGACTACTCCTGACTTCTCGATGTCCCTGACGATAGAGGCTAGGTGCAGCGAGCATGAAGTCACACTCGCTTCGCGCTGCTGCTCCAGTTGGACTTTCCCTCCTTAAAAACCACCCCTGTCCTATTAATAGGCTCCAGCGACCCCCCGCGACCCCAGAAAGGGACAAGCGGTAGAAAATGGATGGATGGATGAATGGGCTGTCCGCAAACACGCCGTCCGTGCCCGAAACCGGATTGACGGAGAATGAGGAAGTGTTGTGTGTCAGTGGAAGCACAGAGAAGAAAGTGTTTGCATGGGAGAGAAGAAATGTTGAAATTGGGCCGGTTGTTAACATAAGATTGGCAATAAAAGTTAAAACAGCAAGCGTCAGACTTTTGACAATTTCTGGAGGCTACAATACATCATATTAATTTCATTTGTTTTCACCTAAAAAAAAACAACTTATTTTCAAGGTTATGATTAGAAATGTCCGATAATATCGGGCTGCCGATATTATCGGCCGATAAATGCTTTAAAATGTAATATCGGAAGTTATCGGTATCGGTTTCAAAAAGTAAAATTTATGACTTTTTAAAACGCCGCTGTGTACACGGACGTAGGGAGAAGTACAGAGCGCCAATAAATCTTAAAGGCACTGTCTTTGCGTGCCGGCCCAGTCACATAATATCTACGGCTTTTCACACACAAAAGTAAATGCCATGCATACTTGGTCAACAGCCATACAGGTCACACTGAGGGTAGCGGTATAAACAACTTTAACACTGTTACAAATATGCGCCACACTGTGAACCCACACCAAACAAGAATGACAAACATATTTCGGGAGAACATCCGCACCGTAACACAACATAAACACAACAGAACAAATACCCAGAATCCCTTGCAGCACTAACTCTTCCGGGACGCTACAATACACACCCCTCGCTACCCCTTACCCCCCCACACCTTAACCCTGTCCACCTCAACCTCCCCATGCTCTCTCAGGGAGAGCATGTCTCAAATTTCAAGCTGCTGTTTTGAGGCATGTTAAAAAAAATAATGCACTTTGTGACTTCAATAATAAATATGGCAGTGCCATGTTGGCACTTTTTTCCATAACTTGAGTTGATTTATTTTGGAAAACCTTGTTACATTGTTTAATGCATCCAGCGGGGCATCACAACAAAATTAGGCATAATAATGTGTTAATTCCACGACTGTATATATCGGTATCGGTTGATATCGGAATCGGTAATTAAGAGTTGGACAATATCGTAATATCGGATATCGGCAAAAAAGCCATTATCGGACATCTCTAGTTATGATTTTGCCGTGGAGGTGTGCCACCATCAGTTACATTAACGGGAAACCCTTAAAACCCAAACTTGAACCATTTGATACTAAAAAATGTAATCAAACAAACTCAATGAACAATAATAAATTCAAGTTGATCATCAACTCAGGATCACAATATATTAAACACTCTAACCTACAAAACAAAAATGAATAAAGCAATTTCTGCTGATTTTTATTTGAATCAAAACTAGAGATATCGGCCGATAAATGCTTTAAAATGTAATATCGGAAATTATCGGTATCGTTTTTTTTATTATCGGTATCATTTTTTAAAAGAATTTTTTTTTATTAAATCAACATAAAAAACACAAGATACACTTAAAATTAGTGCACCAACCCAAAAAAACTCCCTCCCCCATTTACACAAAAGGGTTGTTTCTTTCTGTTATTAATATTCTGGTTCCTACATTATATATCAATATATATCAATACAGTCTGCAAGGGATACAGTCCGTAAGCACACATGATTGTGCGTGCTGCTGGTCCACTAATAGTACTAACCTTTAACAGTTAATTTTACTCATTTTCATTAATTACTAGTTTCTATGTAACTGTTTTTATATTGTTTTACTTTCTTTTTCATTCAAGAAAATGTTTTTAATTTATTTATCTTATTTTATTAATTTTTTTAAAAAGGACCTTATCTTCACCATACCCGGTTGTCCAAATTAGGCATAATAATGTGTTAATTCCACGACTGTATATATCGGTATTGGTAATTAAGAGTTGGACAATATCGGAATATCGGATATCGGCAAAAAGCCATTATCGGACATCCCTAATCAAAACAAGGAAGTCAGGATTAATGGCGACAATGAGCACATTTTGCAGTGCACAGCTTTTGGAAGCGGGGTTTGAAGCATGATACTGATAAAGCATGTTCCTTGGGTCACACATCACTATTTGAGAAGGACGGCTGTACGGCATCATGTGACATGCAGCTGACAGGAGAGGAAGCGGAGCGCTCACCTGGCTCTGCAGCTCGCTCTGCTGCCTCAGTCTCAGATTCTCTGGAGTGTCGGTCACAGTGGTGAAGGATGTTTTGGGATAATGACTGCAGGGAAGAGAGAGACACACACACACACACACACACACACACACACACACACACACACACACACACACAGGCGCTTACAATCAGTGTTCTATTAATGCTGACTGAACAGTTTTCTCCTCAGCGCGATTACAACACTGGTTAACTGCGGTGGCCCACCACAGATACATTTAGCACTACCTGTTCCCCCAAGCTCGCAACCACATTACATTGCACCTGGTCTCCCATATATAAGAAGGCAGAGCAGGAGGGGCCAACTTATTTTCTCAGTCGCAGGTGTCAAACTTAAAGGAGAACTGCACTTTTTGGGGGGGAATTTTGCCTATCGTTCACAATCATTATGAGAGACAAGAACACAAATGTTATATCATAGATGTATACTTTTTACAGTAAAATTCCTGTGACTGAGTTTTTACTGGAAATGGAAAAACGGTGCCATATTTGTTTTTTACGATAAAAAAATATGGCAGTTCACTTGCCACAATAAAAAAAAATAGTAGTACTGTTTTTTTACATTTAAATTAATATGAAAAAAAAAAAAGTACAGTTTATTTTACTGGCGACTAACTGGCCAGTTTTTTTACACGTAAAAAAACATTGTTATTGTTTTTCAATTTACAGGAAAATGCTGTAAAAAATGTTTTCAAAAAATACAAATATGTGTGTATAGATGTATATGTATATACTTTTTTTTTTTACAGTAAAATTCCTGTGACTGAGTTGCCAGGTTTTTTTTTACTGGAAATGGAAAAACGGTGCCATATTTGTTTTTTATGATATAAAAAAAACTGTCAGCTCAATTGCCAAAATTTAAAAAAAACAGGTACTACTGTTTTTTCCATTTAAAGTAATATGTTACAAAAAATGTTTTCAGTAAAATTCTGGCGACTAACTTGCCAATTTTTTACTCGTTAAAAAAACAGTGGTACTGTTTTTCAATTTACAGTAAAATGCTGTAAAAAATAAAATAAAAAAACATATATATATATATATATATATATATATATATATATATATATATATATATATATATATATATATATATATATATATATATATATATATATATATATTTTTTTTTTACAGTACAATTTCTGTCACTGAGTTGCAAGTTTTTTTTTTACTGGAAATGGAAAAATGGTGCCATATTTGTTTTTATGATAAAAAATTTTTTTACTCGTTAACAGTTGTACTGTTTTTCAATTTACAGGAAAATGCTGTAAAAAATGTTTTAAAAAATACAAATATGTGTGTATAGATGTATATGTATATTTTTTTTACAGTAAAATTCCTGTGACTGAGTTGCCAGGTTTTTTTTTACTGGAAATGGAAAAACTGTGCCATATTTGTTTTTTATGATATAAAAAAAACTGTCAGCTCAATTGCCAAAATTAAAAAAAAAACAGGTAGTACTGTTTTTTCCATTTAAAGTAATATGTTACAAAAAATGTTTTCAGTAAAATTCTGGCGACTAACTTGCCAATTTTTTACTCGTTAAAAAAACAGTGGTACTATTTTTCAATTTACAGTAAAATGGTGTAAAAAATAAAATAAAAAAACATATATATATATATATACACATACATACATATATATATATATATATATATATATATATATATATATATATATATATATATATATATATATATATATATATATATATATATATATTTATATATATATTTATATATATATATATATATATACTTTTTACAGTAAAATTTCTGTCACTGAGTTGCAAGTTGTTTTTTTTTACTGGAAATGGAAAAACGGTGCCATATTTGTTTTTTATGATAAAAAAAAAAAGGCAGCTCAATTGTCACAATAAAAAAATTAAAACAGGTAGTACTGTTTTTCCATTAATAGTAATATGTTACAAAAAATGTTTACATCAAAATTCTGGCGACTGACTTGCCAATTTTTTACTCGTTAAAAAAACAGTTGTACTGTTTTTCAATTTACAGTAATATGCTGTAAAAAATAAATTTAAAAAATACATATATATGTGTGTATGGATATGTATGTATGTATGTATATATATATATATATATATATATACTTTTTACAGTAAAATTTCTGTGACTGAGTTGCCAGTTTTTTTACTGGAAATGGAACAACGGTGCCATTTTTGTTTTTTACGATAAAAAAAAACTGGCGGCTCAATTGCCATTTGCCGCAATAAAAAAAAACAGTAGTACTGTTTTTTCCATTTAAAGTAAAATGTTACAAAATTTTTTTACAGTAACTGTTTTTGAATTTACAGTAAAATGCTGTAAAAAAAACTGTAAAAAAAATAAAATACATATTTATGTGTGTGTGTATATATATATATATATATATATATATATATATATATATTATATATATATATATATATATATAATTTTTTTTTTTTTTTACAGTAAAATTTCTGTGACTGAGTTGCCAGTTTTTTTTTACTGTAAATTGAAAAACGGTGCCATATTAGTTTTTTATGATTAAAAAACTGGCAGCTGAATTGCCACAATTTAAAAAAAATAGTAGTACATTTATGTAATATGTAAAATTCTGGCGACTAACTTACCAGTTTTTTGGTTGTAAAAAAACAGTGGTACTGTTTTTCAATGTACAATAAAATGCTGTAAAAAATTGTAAAAAAAATAAATAAATATGTTTGTATAGAGATGTATAAGTATATATTTTTTGTTACAGTAAAATTCCTCTGACTGAGTTGACTGAGTTGTTTTCATTGTAAAATCTCCAGATTTAATTTTTAAAGTGTACGTTAAAAAAATAACATAGACTAATCAAAAGCATAGGCAAATTCGTATAATATTTACCGTTACATGCGGCCCTCAGAGGGCAGCCATAATTGTGATGTGGCCCTCGGTAAAAACGAGTTTGGCACTCTAAGTATTGCACTATAATTAATTATTGTGGTACCTCAACTTAAGAGTGCCCCAACTTAAGAGTGTTTTGAGATAAGAGCTGCCTCACTGCTAATTGTTATGCTTTAAGTTGCAAGCAAAAATGAGAGTTACTAGCATCCCTGCTATTTTTTGCCGTTGCAAATGTCTCAGTAAAACCCGCAAGATCCCCCCAAAACATCTGGTCTTACTCGTTAGCTTTAGTCTATAGCTAGAGATCGACATCGCTTTGTTTTTTCGACCATAGGGAGGAAGAAAGTGAGTGTAAAGGACAGTACTGAGACGAAGAAGCGGATGATATTCATTGAATTAAAGCAGCAAACATGGCCGGGACGCCAACTTGGCGAAGCTCGTACTGAAGCAGAATGATTCAGGATGTTAAAATGATATCTCAACAGCGGATATGAATTCATGAAAATATGAAAAAGCTGCTGATGGTGTATTTGACGGCGAAGCAGCTGGAAGTAGATACCGCAGAAGTCCACTCTCCAATATAATACTGTACATATATTACTTCATAAAACTACAGTACTCGTTGGTACTACATTCTATTGTATTGTTTTTATACAAATATTTATTCTCTAAAAGTTTGTTTTTCTTTTTTAAAGGCATGTTTCATGTTTAAATTGTGCTGTTTTGGGGGCAGGCACCGATTGAATTGATTTCAAAGACGTCGATTTGAGATCCAATGAAGAACCGGTCCAGCTCCTAAGTTGAGGTACTGTGTAAGTATTCTTCTGCGAGTAATGACATCGCTTAAAAACAGAAAACGACTTTTTGGTGACAGTTTTCCCTGTGAAAAAATTACAAAAAGTTCATTTGGAGTTCTAAGCATATTTGTTTTGCTTGCAATGTTTATTCATGGTTAATTATGCTAATTTGACACCCTGTACTCTTTGCGGATTAGGTGAATAAACACCCCGGCTATAATTAGAGCATTTAAGTGAAAAATGAATGCATCCTAATCCTTAAAGGGTAGTTGCTTCTTTCCACACCCACATGCTACCTCTTCATGTAGTTGTTATTGTAATCCTGACGATCCAAACAAGTTGTGCTGTAGTGACTGATGGCAATGAATGTGTGTGTGCACAAATTCCGATGACTATTATCTACGGTGTTGCCATGGAGAACAGGAAGCTCCTGCACCTCCACGCTGCATGAAGAAGAAGTGTGGGCAGCACAGTTCCGTAAGCGCACGGTCGCAGCTGGGCAGCGCAGGCTAACGTGCAAACATTCCCACGTGCACTCAGGTGACCCCTTTAAGCCGGCTAATGATTAGCATAAAGGCTAACTTCCATCAAGGTCTCCGGCCTGCTTGGTGTTGTGGCGGTGCGTTGAAGACCTGCGTGTAGGGGACACCTTTTCACTGCAAATATTCAAATAACACTGCCAATCATTGGTGCTGCAAAATGTTTTGTCTAACTATCATAGTTTTTATGTTATCGTTTTTATCATTCATAACCAGGACCACAACTTGTCATAATCTCTCCTAACTTGTCCCAAACATTTGAGCTGCAATTTTTTTTGTCGAACTGTTATAGCTTTTATGTTAACAGTAATAGTTTTTTTGTTTTTAACGTGTTATTATTCATGACCAGCCCCTCCACTTTGTCAAAATCTCCCCAAATTGTTTCTCGAATGGGACAAGTTTGAGGGGATTTTAACAAGGTAAAGGGGAATGTTTTGAACAATAACACGTTAATAACATAAGAACTATAATAATAACATAAGAACTATAATAGTTAAAAACACAATAACTATAATAGTTAATAACATAAGAACTATAATAGTTAATAACATAAGAACTATAATAATAACATAAGAACTATAATAGTTAAAAACACAAGAACTATAATAGTTAATAACATAAGAACTACAATAATAACATAAGAACTATAATAGTTAAAAACACAAGAACTATAATAGTTAACATAAGAACTATAATAGTTAACATAAGAACTACAATAGTTAACATAAGAACTATATTAGTTAATAACATAAGAACTATAATAATAACATAAGAACTATAATAGTTAAAAACACAAGAACTATAATAGTTAATAACATAAGAACTACAATAGTTAACATAAGAACTATAATAGTTAAAAACACAAGAACTATAATAGTTAACATAAGAACTATAATAGTTAACATAAGAACTACAATAGTTAACATAAAAACTATATTAGTTAATAACATAAGAACTATAATAATAACATAAGAACTATAATAGTTAAAAACACAAGAACTATAATAGTTAATAACATAAAAACTATAATAGTTAATAACATAAGAACTATAATAATAACATAAGAACTATAATAGTTAAAAATACAAGAACTACAATAGTTAACATAAGAACTATAATAGTTAAAAACACAAGAACTATAATAATTAACATAAGAACTATAATAGTTAACATAAGAACTACAATAGTTAACATAAGAACTACAATAGTTAACATACGAACTATATTAGTTAATAACATAAGAACTATAATAGTTAACATAAGAACTATAATAGTTAAAAACACAAGCACTATAATAGTTAATAACATAAGAACTATAATAGTTAATAACATAAGTACTACAATAGTTAACATAAGAACTATAATAGTTAAAAACACAAGAACTATAATAGTTAACATAAGAACTATAATTGTTAACATAAGAACTACAATAGTTAACATAAGAACTATATTAGTTAATAACATAAGAACTATAATAATAACATAAGAACTGTAATAGTTAAAAACACAATAACTATAATAGTTAATAACATAAGAACTATAATAGTTAATAACATAAGAACTATAATAATAACATAAGAACTATAATAGTTAAAAACACAAGAACTATAATAGCTAATAACATAAGAACTACAATAGTTAACATAAGAACTATAATAGTTAAAAACACAAGAACTATAATAGTTAACATAAGAACTATAATAGTTAACATAACAACTACAATAGTTAACATAAAAACTATATTAGTTAATAACATAAGAACTATAATAATAACATAAGAACTATAATAGTTAAAAACACAAGAACTATAATAGTTAATAACATAAAAACTATAATAGTTAATAACATAAGAACTATAATAATAACATAAGAACTATAATAGTTAAAAACACAAGAACTACAATAGTTAACATAAGAACTATAATAGTTAAAACACAAGAACTATAATAGTTAACATAAGAACTATAATAGTTAACATAAGAACTACAATAGTTAACATAAGAACTACAATAGTTAACATAAGAACTATATTAGTTAATAACATAAGAACTATAATAGTTAACATAAGAACTATAATAGTTAAAAACACAAGCACTATAATAGTTAATAACATAAGAACTATAATAGTTAATAACATAAGAACTACAATAGTTAACATAAGAACTATAATAGTTAAAAACACAAGAACTATAATAGTTAACATAAGAACTATAATAGTTAACATAAGAACTACAATAGTTAACATAAGAACTATATTAGTTAATAACATAAGAACTATAATAGTTAATAACATAAGAACTATAATAGTTAAAAACACAAGAACTATAATAGTTAATAACATAAGAACTATAATAGTTAATAACATAAGAACTATAATAATAACATAAGAACTATAATAGTTAAAAACACAAGAACTATAATAGTTAATAACATAAGAACTACAATAGTTAACATAAGAACTATAATAGTTAAAAACACAAGAACTATAATAGTTAACATAAGAACTATAATAGTTAACATAAGAACTACAATAGTTAACATAAGAACTATATTAGTTAATAACATAAGAACTATAATAGTTAAAAACACAAGAACTATAATAGTTAACATAAGAACTATAATAGTTGAAAACACAAGCACTATAATAGTTAATAACATAAGAACTATAATAGTTAATAACATAAGAACTACAATAGTTAACATAAGAACTATAATAGTTAACATAAGAACTACAATAGTTAACATAAGAACTATATTAGTTAATAACATAAGAACTATAATAATAACATAAGAACTATAATAGTTAAAAACACAAGAACTATAATAGTTAATAACATAAGAACTATAATAATAACATAAGAACTATAATAGTTAAAAACACAAGAACTATAATAGTTAATAACATAAGAACTACAATAGTTAACATAAGAACTATAATAGTTAAAAACACAAGAACTATAATAGTTAACATAAGAACTATAATAGTTAACATAAGAACTATATTAGTTAATAACATAAGAACTATAATAGTTAACATAAGAACTATAATAGTTAAAAACACAAGCACTATAATAGTTAATAACATAAGAACTATAATAGTTAATAACATAAGAACTACAATAGTTAACATAAGAACTATATTAGTTAATAACATAAGAACTATAATAATAACATAAGAACTGTAATAGTTAAAAACACAAGAACTATAATAGTTAATAACATAAGAACTATAATAGTTAATAACATAAGAACTATAATAATAACATAAGAACTATAATAGTTAAAAACACAAGAACTATAATAGTTAATAACATAAGAACTACAATAGTTAACATAAGAACTATAATAGTTAAAAACACAAGAACTATAATAGTTAACATAAGAACTATAATAGTTAACATAAGAACTACAATAGTTAACATAAAAACTATATTAGTTAATAACATAAGAACTATAATAATAACATAAGAACTATAATAGTTAAAAACACAAGAACTATAATAGTTAATAACATAAAAACTATAATAGTTAATAACATAAGAACTATAATAATAACATAAGAACTATAATAGTTAAAAACACAAGAACTACAATAGTTAACATAAGAACTATAATAGTTAAAAACACAAGAACTATAATAGTTAAAATAAGAACTATAATAGTTAACATAAGAACTACAATAGTTAACATAAGAACTACAATAGTTAACATAAGAACTATATTAGTTAATAACATAAGAACTATAATAGTTAACATAAGAACTATGTTAAAAACACAAGCACTATAATAGTTAATAACATAAGAACTATAATAGTTAATAACATAAGAACTACAATAGTTAACATAAGAACTATAATAGTTAAAAACACAAGAACTATAATAGTTAACATAAGAACTATAATAGTTAACATAAGAACTACAATAGTTAACATAAGAACTATATTAGTTAATAACATAAGAACTATAATAGTTAATAACATAAGAACTATAATAGTTAAAAACACAAGAACTATAATAGTTAATAACATAAGAACTATAATAGTTAATAACATAAGAACTATAATAATAACATAAGAACTATAATAGTTAAAAACACAAGAACTATAATAGTTAATAACATAAGAACTACAATAGTTAACATAAGAACTATAATAGTTAAAAACACAAGAACTATAATAGTTAACATAAGAACTATAATAGTTAACATAAGAACTACAATAGTTAACATAAGAACTATATTAGTTAATAACATAAGAACTATAATAGTTAACATAAGAACTATAATAGTTAAAAACACAAGCACTATAATAGTTAAACATAAGAACTATAATAGTTAATAACATAAGAACTACAATAGTTAACTTAAGAACTATATTAGTTAAAAACATAACTATAATACTTAACATAAAAACTATACTAGTTAATAATATAAGAACTATACTAGTTAATAACATAAGAACTATAATACTTAAAAACATAAGAACTATAATACTTAACAAAATAACTATAATAGTTAATAAAACAAGAACTATAATAGTTAAACATAAGAACTATAATAGTTAACATAAGAACTATAATACTTAAAAACATAAGAACTATAATACTTAACAAAATAACTATAATAGTTAATAAAACAAGAACTATAATAGTTGAACATAAGAACTATAATAGTTAACATAAGAACTATAATAGTTAACATAAGTACTATAACAGTTAATAACATAAGAACTATAATACTTAATAACATAAAAAATATAATAGTTAACATAAGAACTATAATAGTTAACATAAGAACTATAATAGTTAATAACATAAGAACTATAATACTTAACATAAAAAATATAGTTAATAACATAAGAACTATAATACTTAATAACATAAAAAATATAATAGTTGGACAAAGGAAAATTTGCAGCAAAAACGTTTGAAACAAGTTTTGGGAAATTCTAATACGGTTATCAAGCTGGTTATCAATAATAACATGTTAGTAACATAAAAACTATAATAGTTACTACCATAAGAACTGTAATAGACAAAAAAAAAAGTTTGGGACACGTTTGGGGAGATGTTGACAAGGTGGATGACATCACTGGTCAGAAAATGTCTTTTCGAATAACTTCAAAACTGTATCGCCACAAATGTAAACGTTTACAGCACAAACAAATGACATCGTTATTTGAATATTTGCCACAATAAGTGAGCACAAGGTCACACAGGTGCACTGAAGAAGCGCACGTCCAAACCTTTTAGGAGCAGGGCGTACATCGCCAAACTGAAACGTCTTGTCTTGCTCCGCAGCCCAGTCACACACTGCAGATTAAAACCGCTTGCCTGTGTGTGTGTGTGTGTGTGTGTGTGTGGTCACATGTTTTATCTCATCTAAAGTTGTTTGTTCGATTAGTTCCTGATGGATTGTCTGGTGCGGCGCTACACTTCCAAGTGCATTTCCTCTCATCTTCCATTAAGACTGCATGGCTCAATTATGTGGCTCCAGTGGCCAGTGAGGTCACAACAATAACAAGTTCCCTTAAAAGCAAGAGTGACTTTTTATGTGGCACCTCAACTTAAGAGTGCCCACATTTGTGTTTTGAGATAAGAGCAGTCTCTTGGCTAATTGTTATGCTTTAAGTTGCAATTAAAAATTGGAGCATTCAAAAGATTCGACCAGAACATCCGGTTTTATTCGCTAGCATTAGCTCATAGCTAGAGATGGACATTGCTTTGTTTTTCCAACCACAGGAAGGAAAAAAGTGAGTGTGAAGGACAGTGCTGAAAAGAAGAAGAAGTGGATAATAATCAAGGAATTGAAAAAAAAAATCATCAAAAACAGACTGATGGTGGCCTAGAATGTTAAAATGATATCTCAATGGCGGACATGTATCTATGAAACTATGAAAAAGATGCTGAACGTGTGTTTGACGGAGAAGCAGAGATATCGTCGAAGTTCACCCTCCAAGGTAAATACTGTGCATTATGATTACGTTACTTCATAAAACTATTGTATAAGGATGATGTTTGATAAGAAATTATCGAGTTCGAGCCCATTATCGAATCCTCTTATCGAACCGATTCCTTATCGATTCTCTTATCGAGTCCAGATAGGTTGTTGTATATGGAAAAAAACACACAATATTTGGTTTAACAAAATCTCACTTTTATTATATTAGAAAAAAATAAAATCTAATAAATAAATAAAAATTGACTGTTACCCCACCTAAAAAAATAAAATAAAATAAATAAATATTGACTGTTGTTCCCCAAAGTATATTAAGTGGGATTTTTCAGAAAAACAAATATATACAGTAACACAAAAACAACCTGTCTCTGTGATCACTATAGGTGTATAAATAATAATATAGTGTTAAATAAAATCAGTCCCTTGGGCACAAAACTGAAAATGATACAGCTCTCCAAAAAGTGCACTTCTGCTGCTATTGGAACATACTAACTACAGCTATTACTCAGGAAAAGGCTCAACAGGACTCAGCCGGACCTGCAGAACTTGCTGACACGGAGCCTGACCTTGCGTCACCTGCTGTTGAGACTGTCTAGACCTAAGAGACATGTTCAGCCACCTAAGAGGCTGATTGAGAGTTGTTAAGAACTCTTGGTTTTTTCGAGTTGTTTAAAAAAAAATTTAAAAAAATAAAGTGTTGACATAACTGTTTGTTATGATGCTTTGACATTTTTGCACTTTATTTCTTTATTGAAAGAAAATTCTATGAAGAGAAAAGTTGTTTGCAAATGTGGTTACAATGCTAAAAAAAATGAAAAGTTAAAGCTAAAAAAGAAATACACTTTATTGAGTTAACATTATTTCTTTATAGGGGGAAAGATGTGATGTTATGAGCTAGGGAATACAACAACTACACTACCCAGCATGCAACGGGAGTGACGAGCATGCGCGGTAGCCCCGAAAAGCTAAGAATGAGGTTATGAGCACGCTGTGAAAGTAAACGTCAAGAACTCAGCCAACACGCCTCGTCTGCATTATTTATAATTAGACAGACAACACATATACAGTGTGATTTTGTTTTGTTTACAAGGAAAGAAAAACAAAAGTTAAAAAAGGGAGATGTGTTGTATATATATGTATGTGCTGCGCTTGCTTTAAGAACGTTGCGACAGCTGCCGTAAAGGAGGTGCGTTGCTAGCCTGGTTGCTATGTTTCCGGTTGGTCGTAAAAGTGTTGGTCATGTGTTTGTACCCTGCTCAAATCTCTCAGTAAAGTTATTCATCACACAATACCTTTTGTTTTGAACTTTATTACACCTTGGAGTGCTTTTTCCGGTCCATTTTTTTCCTGCTTTCGCTATCTGCGCCTAATGACTGAGCTACGTGACGTTATTTCTTGTGATGTCCCACGGAGCATTTCTTGTCGGGACGGGATTCGTTCCCAGGGATTCGAATAAAGAACTAACTTTTTCTTTACTATAGTGGTCTCGATAACGGGTACCGGTTCTCAAAAAGGATTCGAGTCCGAGGACTCGGTTCTTTTCTTATCGAACAACCGGGAAAACCGGTTTCGAGCATCATCCCCACTATTGTAGTTGTTTGTAGTACTTTCTATTGCATTGTTTCTTTCACTTCACTGAATATTCAAACACAGTGTTACTGTTCAAACTGTGTGCTAAAATATTAAATATACAGTACAGGCCAAAAGTTCAATGCGTTTTCTTTATTTTCATGACTATTTACATTGTAGATTGTCACATCAAAACTATGAATGAACACATGCGGAGTTATGTACTTAACAAAAAAAAAGGTGAAATAAGTGAAAACATGTTTTATATTCTATTCTAGTTTCTTCAAAATAGCCACCCTTTGCTCTGATTACTGCTTTGCACACTCTTATTATTCTCTTGATGAGCTTCAAAAGGTAGTCACCTGAAATGGTTTTCACTTCACAGGTGTGCTTGAAGCTCATCGAGAGAATGCCAAGAGTGTGTAAAGCAGTAATCAGAGCAAAGGGTGGCTATTTTGAAGAAACTAGAATATAAAACATGTTTTCACTTATTTCACCTTTTTTTTGTTAAGTACATGACTCCACATGTGTTCATTCATAGTTTTGATGGGACAATCTACAATGTAAATAGTCATGAAAATAAAGACAACACATTGAATGAGAAGGTGTGTCCAAACTTTTGGCCTGTACCGTACTTGTTGGATAAAACCTCAGCCTTGTTTTAATGACTACTTAGGCCTACTCGGCTACTGTATTTTAATGTTGGTCATTATGGTGGTAGTTGGAGAGCCAAGTGTTTTCTCAGGTGATGTTAGATGAAAAAGGTTTGAGAAGCACTGCGCTAAAGGTTGAAAACAGCTCCTTTAATGTTACTTTGTTGGATGTGAGACTGTGAATAAATAATGAGGGCGGAGTCTTACTGAAGTGCCCAAATTCCAACATGAAGGCAAAGGACCGGGTTAGTTATTCTGTTGAAAAATAGGACAATACGGGACCGTTACCAACAAGCACAGTTCTGGAAACAATGGGCCTCGCCTTCAGGAGACAGGATGCTCGTTTGTTTTGGGACTTTCTAAATAAACTTACACCGTCACATGTTCAAATGTGTGGGCGGGGCTTCAGGAGGCCGAGATGAAAAGACGCCCATTACAGTATCCTGCGCCGTGTGCGCACAATTGTGTGTAAAAAGGGCAAAGAAACAAAGAGTGTGCGTTCCACAGGAGAGGAAACACGTTTAAAGTGTGTTTGTCCCTTTTGCTCCACCCTGTGTGCTAATGTGTGTGTGTTTGCAGAGTGTGTGTGTGTGTGTTTGCAGAGTGTGTGTGTGGGCAAAATGGAACACCTTACAGATGACTAGTTATACCTTCGTTCTGCTCGAAGAAGACAAAAGCAATGATTGCTCCCTTTGTGTGGTTTTTTTTTTTAATCTACGCACTCTCACATACATATTGTATAGAGATGTCCGATAATATGGGACTGCCGATATTATCGGCCGATAAATGCTTTAAAATGTAATATCGGAAATTATCGGTATCGGTTTCAAAAAGTAAAATTCATGACTTTTTAAAACGCCGCTGTACGGAGTGGTACACGGACGTAGGGAGAAGTACAGAGCGCCAATAAACCTTAAAGGAACTGCCTTTGCGTGCCGGCCCAATCACATAACATCTACGGCTTTTCACACACACAAGTGAATGCCCTGCATACTTGGTCAACAGCCATACAGGTCACACTGAGGGTGGCCGTATAAACAACTTTAACACTGTTACAAATATGCGCCACACTGTGAACCCACACCAAACAAGAATGACAAACACATTTCGGGAGAACATCCGCACCGTAACACGACATAAACACAACAGAACAAATACCCAGAACCCCTTGCAGCACTAACTCTTCCGGGACGCTACAATATACAACCCCCGCTACCCCCTTTCAGTTTGGATACCCGTCAAGACGGTGCAAAGACTGGACGAAAGCGACACTGCAAGCCAAAGTGGCCCATATCAGATTTTTTTAGAAATCGTATCTTGTTCCACCTGACAGTTTACACTGCAAGTAAAATGTGATTTTTATCAGGCTCCAGTGTAAACATGCACAGGCCCCAAAGTGGCCCCAATGTGGCCCCAATGTGGCCTCGACGTCACTTGCACGCAGAGTTTGATAAAGTAAAAACAAAGGAAGTTGACCGGATTGTGTAAATGAACAAGGAAGTTGCTACTACTACTACAAAATAAAATAATAGTCGCCATATCTTAAAAATTGGTATTCTTTTACATGAAAATAAATTAAAGTAATATAACGTATGAATAATACATACACACACATATACATATATGTACATATACTGTACATATACACATACGTACATATCTATACATACATATATACATATGTATATATACACATATACTGTATATAATTTACATATATATACATATACATATATACACACATTTTTATATTCATACACATTAATATATACATATATACACACACATACATATTCATATATATTCATATGTACATACATTATATATACATATATTAATATACATATATATATACACATATATATATATATTTATATTCAGATATACATACATTATATATTTATAAAGACATATATTCATATACATATGTATTTATATTCACATATATGTATATTATTCATGTATATTTATATATATGAATAATATACATATTTATATGCGTATATATCATATATACATATATTTTTTATATGTGTATATATCATACTGTATATACTCATATATACATACATATATATGTATATATATGAATAATATACATATTTATATGCGTATATATCATATATACATATATTTTTTATATGTGTATATATCATACTGTATATACTCATATATATACATATATATATATACATACATATATATTTATATATATGAATAATATACATATTTATATGCGTATATATCATATATACATATATTTTTTATATGTGTATATATCATACTGTATATACTCATATATACATACATATACATACATACATACATACATACATACATATATATATATATATATATATATATATATATATATATATATATATATATATATATATATATATATATATATATATATATATATATATATATATATATATATATATATATATATATATATACACACACAGTATATGTATATGAATATATTACATATAACCTATTTACGCACTATTGACTAGTGAGGCACCCATAATTAAATTTTCCCGCCAAAAAAAGACTTTGCTCCCCGAAACCGGATGTTGTGCTGACATATGGACTTCCACTGGCGGGCTGCACACGAATGTTGCAGCTCGCCCATAGCTGGCGAAAAAGTCACGTACGGGTCGCGATCAGGTTGCATTTACGTTTAGACTGAAGTCACAGTAGGAAAGATCAGATTCCAATCGGATTCCGACTACATCCTGACTGTGGACTGAATCTGATGTGAAAAGATCAGATTTGAAGCACTTTGGAGCGTTTAGACCGGCCAAAAAAATCGGACTTGTGTCCCTTGAGGTCAATAAAATCCGATTTGGTGTAAACGGGGCCATAGGGACTGCTCCTACCTTGAGATAGTGTGCACCACCCTGCTGTCCTGCTCATTACAGAAGTTCTCACACCCAATGAGGAACCGGATTGAAGCACAAAAACCGTGAACCGTTACGCACGTTCCAAACGCCATGTGGCAGACTACTAATAAACAACTCTGAAATATGGGAATCTGAAAGCAAACATGTGTGAGGCAAGGCGGGGCTCGCAAACCAACACCGCCAAAACCACCATCGCTGCTATAAAAGCCTTAAGGGGCCACCATAGGAGGAGCCTGTGGGCGGGGCCTCATCGCACACCCTAGCCCACCGTGTATACTATTTGCCAAAATGAATAAATCCCTAACACCGTTTGACAGTATCGCTTCTCCAGTGGCGAGACCATAAACATGTTTATACACGTGGACCCCCAGCGATTAGCACGCTAGTTGCGAACCAGCTATTAACAGCATTAGACTGTGTTATTCAAATATCTTAGTATTGCACAACAAGAAGGTACATTTAGAATCATTTCGATTTAAAACAAAATCCCATTTATAAGTCTGTGATCCTCGCTCCAGCTCTCCCTCAGTTTGAAATTGAAGACCCCCACTTGAGAGTAGTCAGTGTACAGCTTATTTATTCCGTTTTCACCATCCACTGAAAATGAGTCAACGCACAGCCATTGTTGTCTAAATGACCTGCAACACAGGTGAGCCTATTGTGTCTATCGTGGCCATGGGGTGCACGAGTGCCACCTGCACTGGGGAGATGTGGTTCATCCAGGAAAGATTTACTGTCCGCTGGAAATTTAAACGACTCACAGTGCTCACAGTAAATATTCACACCAAGAACACAATTTGGACAATTTGGCTGGTACATCTATGCTCAATAAATGTGTAGGCAGCACTCGTGCAGCCCTAAATGTAGTCACAAGCAACTTGCTACACACTTGTGTTCCCAACTATTTAGACAATAATGACTGTGTTGACTCGCTTTCAGTGGTTAGTAAATCTATAGTCAATGAACGTGTCGGCAGCACTCATGCAGCCTCTAAATGTAGTCACAATCAACTTGCTATTCACTTGTGTTCCCAACTATTTAGGCAATAATGGCTGTAGGTTGGCTCGTTCTCAGTGGCTGGTAAACCTATACTTAATGAATGTGTCTGCAGCACTCGTGCAGCTCCTGACTGCAGTCACAAACATCTTGCTTTTCACTTGTGTTACCAACTGTTTGGACAATATTGGCTGAGTGTTGACTCCTTTTCAGTGGCTAGTAAATTTATACTTGATGTCTGTCGGCAGCACTCGTGCAGCCCCTGACTGCAGTCACAAGCATCTTGCTAATCACTTGTGTTACCGACTATTTAGACAATAATGGCTGTGTGTTAACTGGTTTTCACTGGCTAGGCTAGTAAATCTATACTTAATGAATGTGTCTGCAGCACTCGTGCAGCTCCTGAATGCAGTCACAATCATCTTGCTACTCACTTGTGTTCCCACCTATTTAGAAAATACCGACTGTGTGTGTTGACTCGATTTCAGCGGCTAGTTACCTCAATAAATGTGTCGTCAGGACTCGTGCAGCCCCTAACTATAGTTAAAATCATCCTGCTACTCACTTGTGTTCCCAACTATTGAGACAATAATGGCTGTGTGTTGACTCCTTTTCAGTGGTTAGTAAACGTATACTCAATGTCTACGTCGGCAGCACTCGTGCAGCCCCTGACTGCAGTCACAAGCACCTTGCTACTCACTTGTATTTGCAACTATTTAGACAATAATGGCTGTGTTGACTCATTTTTAGTGGCTAGTAAAATATATACTCAATCAACGTGTCAGCAGCACTCATGCAGCCCCTGACTGCAGTCATAATCATCCTGCTACTCATTTGTGTTCCCAACTATTTAGACAATAATGGCTGTCTGTTGACTCGTTTTCAGTGGCTAATAAATCTATACTCAATCAACGTGTCAGCAGCACTCATGCAGCCCCTGACTGCAGTCACAATCATCCTGCTACTCATTTGTGTTCCCAACTATTTAGACAATAATGGCTGTGTGATGACTTGTTTGTAGTGGCTAATAAATCTATACTCTACAACGTGTCGGCAGCACTCATGCAGCCCCTATATGTAGTCACAATCATCTTTCTACTCACTTGTGTTCCCAACTATTCAGACAATAACGGCTGTGTGTTGAATCATTTTTAGTGGCTAGTAAATCTACACTCAATTAACCTGTTGGCAGCACTCGTGCAGCCCCTGACAGCAGTCACAATCATCTTGCTACTCACTTGTGTTCCCAACTATTTATAGATAACGACCGTGTGTGTTGACTCGATTTCAGCGGCTAATAAACTCAATAAATGTGTCGTCAGGACTCGTGCAGCCCCTGACTGCAGTCACAATCATCCTGCTACTCACTTGTGTTTCCAACTATTTAGACAATAATGGCTGTGTGTTGACTCATTTTCAGTGGCTAGTAAACGTATACTCAATGTCTACGTCAGCAGCACTCGTGCAGCCCCTGACTGCAGTTACAATCATCGTGCTACTCACTTGTGTTCCCGACTATTTAGACAATAATGGCCGTGTGTTGACGGGTTTTCCACTGGCTAGGCTAGTAAACCTATTCTCAATGAACATGTCGGCAGCACTCGTGCAGAGGTTAGGACTCACGCGTTGCAGTACGGCTTCTTGTCGTAACCTTTGTAGTTCTTCATGTTCAGCGTCATCCTGCAGACCTCGCAGTGGAAGCATCCTTTGTGCCAGTTCTAGAACAAAGACAAACAAACGTTACCGATACCTTCCCGTACGCGGGTTCTTCGTCGTTATTTACGGTATTTGTTCACGAATCCCTCGCCACTCACTATCGCCCCCCGCGGGCACGAGGTGGCACTAGAACTCATCGCCGCCTTCATGCTGTCGTGTCATTCGACGCCTCCCGGAGCACGCGGCAGATGCCAGAGGCGACTTAATAATTCATCGACTTTACGCCACACACAATAAGTTATGTAAGCCACTTTCAAGAACTTTATTTTTTCGTTTTTTTCTCCACTTTAGAGAATTACAAACAGGCGCAGGAAACACCAATGAACTCCTAAAATGAATTAATTACACTACATTTATTTATTTATTTTAGTTTATTTCGAACATGAACATACTTACAGTATAATACATCCCAATTTCATATAATTTCACTTTACATCATGTCCGAAAAGGAGTAGAAAGAAGCAAAGTGTATTTAATCCTCCCCCTTTCCCACTTCAGAGCGTTTACAAATATATAGAATCATTTACTGACCTTTTTATATAATAAAATAACATCTGTGAATTAGTATACACAACAGTTTTGTAATATGCAATTAATTAATCCAGTCATTATTAACATACTGAGATGAAGAATATCTTACTTTCAATAAGGTTGGAAGTATTTCTCATAGTTCTTCTTCTTTGTACTTTGTAAGCACTATTATTTTGAACAACCTCTTAAACTGGATCATATCAGTACAATGTTTAACTTCATTACTTAATCCAGGGGTGTCCAAAGTGCGGCCCGGGGGCCATTTGCGGCCCGCAGCTAATTGTTTACCGGCCCGCCACACATTCTGGAAATACTATTGTAAAAATAAAAAAGAACATTAAAAAAAGTGGAATGAGGTGAAATCTAACAAGAAAAAGTTGCAATGTTGACACAAAAGCTGCCATGTAGGCTGTTTTTTTTTCTTTTGTCTTTATTTTTCTTTCTTTTGCCATTGCTCAAAAAAAAAAAACAATGACAACAAATCCATGTTATAATGAATTATTTTCAGGGCTCCAATTACTTCAAATATTTCACTTTAAAATGTTTTATGTGGTAAATATTGCATATATTGTGTAGTAGCCATATAAAAACATCAAAGTTTTCTTTGACAAAAGCGCATAAAACCAACAAAATAATTGTTCCAGCATAAAATCGACAGATATATCTGAAGTTGATCTCGTAACTTAAGTGTTGAAAGTAAAAGATAAACCTAATAAAAATGTATCACTTTATGAGTGGGGCACCTTTTGGATCCCAAATATATTTAGTGATTTTTTATTTATCTTTTCACTGTGATTACTCAAAAATATGAAAGAATTAAAATCAACGGTGTCCTGCATTATTGATCTTTTAGGGCTCTAATTACTAAATACTGCATATTTCAGTTTTACTATAAAAAAACTAAGTTGTTTTTGACAGAAAAGCCATTAAACATTTTTTTAAATTTGTATTACTTTATATCAACTTGAAGTTGATATAGAGATTTACTGTAAGCGTTAAATACTTAAAAAAAAATAATAATCTGACTTATTTTTAACATTTTAATGACTGAGACCCTTTATGGTTCCCGGGACCCCTAAAGGTAAAATAAATAAAAAATCCATATATTTTGTTATGGTTTGAAAATGAAAAATATCAAAATGGCCCCCACATGCTTTAATTTTCCCGTGTGCGGCCCTCAGTGGAAAAAGTTTGGACACCCCTGACTTAATCCATTCCATAATTTAATTCCACATATTGATATGCTAAAGGTTCTAAGTATTGTACGTGTGCATACAAATGTTTTAAATTATTTTTTCCTCTAAGATTATATTTCTCCTCTTTAGTTGAGAAGAATTGTTGCATTTGATTTGTTAAATAAATGATCTATTATTTATTATACAATAAATGCTATGCATTTTTAAAATATGTGTATGCTTGCCCATGACTCATAAATAAAACGTGGAATTCAGCTATGAAAGCTGCTAAAGGCCAACCCACGCAGGATTGTGGAATAATCTTAGTCATCTAACATACTGTAAGTACACATAGAGTGAATAAAATAGATGTAATCTACAAATAAAACCATTTTAGCCAGTACACTTATTTTGACTATTAAAAGAAAGCACCACCAGTAATTAAGCAGAGCTTTTCCTCAGAGACAAGAAAGACGTTAGTGATTATTAAACATAAAAACATAGACGAAAATAATATTTTGGGTTAAAAAATGCTGATAATAAACAGTTTACGTTACTTACCCGAGGAAAAAAGTGCTCACCTTATCCAGGCAGCTCACTTTCTCCGTCGGATAGACGATCTTCCCGCAGCGGGCACACTGGGGGTTCATCCTCCCGCACTGGCGTCTTGTTCCGGGGTACAACGTTGCCCTGAAGGCGGATAAAGTCACCGCCGAGCTGAGCGTCGACGCACCGAGAAAATAAAGAAGAGGGAAGAAGCAGAAGCGGCGACCAGCGGAGTGGATGCTGCTCCAGGACAGAGTGCGCCATCAGCGGCAAGCTAGCAGCAGTTAGCAGTCACCGGAAACAGGAAGTACAGGGATCGGCCTACCTCGTTCTTTCAGTATAAAAGCGTTACCTCATTGGGGAGAAAAGGAAGACCTGGGGTTATTTAGAGTCTTCCAACAACTTAGCAAATGTTGAAAATCAACTAAGCTCAGTGGTACCCATGCTTTTATTTGTATCCTGTTTCAAAAAGTTACAACAAGGGTGTCCAAAGGGTGGCCCAGGGCCCGTTTGCAGCCACCGGCTTAATTTTTAAAAGGTCTAGACCGGGGGTCGGCAACCCGCGGCTCTAGAGCCGCCCTAGTGGCTCTCTGGAGCTTTTTCAATAATGTATGAAAAATGGAAAAAGATGAGGGGAAAAAATATATTTTTTGTGTTAAAATGGTTTCTGTAGGAGGACAAACATGACACAAACCTCCCTAATTGTTATAAAGCACACTGTTTATATTAAACATTAGGGATGTCCGATAATGGCTTTTTGCCGATATCCGATATTCCGATATTGTCCAACTCTTTAATTACCGATACCGATATCAACCGATACCGATATATACAGTCGTGGAATTAACACATTATTATGCCTAATTTGGACAACCAGGTATGGTGAAGATAAGGTCCTTTTTTTAAAAAATAATAAAATAAAATAAGAAATAAATTAAAAACATTTTCTTGAATAAAAAAGAAAGTAAAACAATATAAAAACAGTAACATAGAAACTAGTAATGAATGAAAATGAGTAAAATTAACTGTTAAAGGTTAGTACTATTAGTGGACCAGCAGCACGCACAATCATGTGTGCTTACGGACTGTATCCCTTGCAGACTGTATTGATATATATTGATATATAATGTAGGAACCAGAATATTAATAACAGAAAGAAACAACACTTTTGTGTGAATGAGTGTGAATGGGGGAGGGAGGTTTTTTGGGTTGGTGCACTAATTGTAAGTGTATCTCGTGTTTTTTATGTTGATTTAATTTTTAAATTAAAAAAAAAAAAAAAAAAAAAAGATACCGATAATAAAAAAAAACAGATACCGATAATTTCCGATATTACATTTTAAAGCATTTATCGGCCGATAATATCGACAGGCCGAAATTATCGGACATCTCTATTAAACATGCTTCACTGATTCGAGTATTTGGCGAGCGCCGTTTTGTCCTACTAATTTTGGCGGTCCTTGAACTCACCGTAGTTTGTTTACATGTATAACTTTCTCCGACTTTCTAGGACGTGTTTTATGCCACTTCTTTGTCTGTCTCATTTTGTCCACCAAACCTTTAACGTTGTGCATGAATGCACAAAGGTGAGTTTTTGTTGATGTTATTGACTTGTGTTTCACTATCTGTATGTAATATGGCTTTTAACTTTTTGCAGCTCCAGACAGATTTGTTTTTGTATTTTTGGTCCAATATGGCTCTTTCAACATTTTGGGTTGCCGACCCCTGGTCTAGACACATTTGGAAAACAAAAATAAAAAGTGGAACAAAATAGCAAACAGGTGTAATGCAAAGAGAAAATGTTGCAATATTGATACTAATAACAAAGCTGACTTGCAGGCAGTTTTTTTTACTTTAAAACTGGCATTGCTCAAAAAATAATAAAAACGTGTTATCGACAAAAAGATCTGAAGTTCATCTTGAGATTTTAAGTGTTGAAAGTAAAAATAACTAACATTAATATAAGACTTAACACTTTTATGAGTGGGCACCTTTTGGGTCCTCGAGAACTTTAGTCTATTATTTGTTATAATGATTACTCAAAAAATAATAATGAATCAAAAGCCATGTTATGATTTATTTATTTATTTAAAGCCTTGTTCATTCCTATCAAATATTACAGATTATTTAGTGGGGAAAATATTGCATATTGTGTGTGTTTTCCATTAAAAAAAGGGTATAAAACATTTTTAAAAAATACAAACTTTATGTCAATGGCTAAATCTGAAGTTGACATTTTCATGTTGAAAGTAAAAACATTTTCTTATATCTGACATGTTTTTAACACTTTAATGAGTGAGACCCTTTTGGGTCCCCGGGACCTTTAATGTATTGGGGAGCCCTAATGGTTACAATTAGGGCTGTGAATCTTTGGGTGTCCCACGATTCGATTCAATATCCATTCTTGGGGTCACGATTCGATTCAAAAACGATTTTTGTTTCAATTCAACACGATACTTGATTCAAAAACGATTTTTTTCCCCGATTCAAAACGATTCTCTATTCATTCAATACATAGGATTACAGCAGTCTGCTGACATGCAAGCAGAGTAGTAGATTTTTGTAAAAAGCTTTTATAATTGTAAAGGACAATGTTTTATCAACTGATTGCAATAATGTACATTTGTTTTAACTATTAAATGAGCCAAAAATATGACTTATTTTATCTTTGTGAAAATATTGGACACAGTGTGTTGTCAAGCTTATGAGATGCGATGCAAGTGTAAGCCACTGTGACACTATTGTTCTTTTTTTAATTTATTTTTTTAAATAAATGTTTAATGATAATGTCAGTGAGGGATTTTTAATCACTGCTATGTTGAAATTGTAACGATACTGTTGTTGATGATATTCATTTTGTTTCACAACTTTTGGTTTGTTCTGTGTGGTGTTTGTGTCTCCTCTCAATTGCTCTGTTTATTGCAGTTCTGAGTGTTGCTGGGTCGGGTTTGGTTTTGGAATTGGATTGCATTGTTATGGTATTGCTGTTTATTGTTTTTTTGGATTGATTAATTTAAAAAAAATTAAAAAATTAAAATAATTTAAAAAAATTAAAATAGATTTTTTTTAAATGA
>NC_084745.1:9787638-9855138 GCF_033978785.1 Entelurus aequoreus
TTCGCTTAGGAATTTTTCCTGAAACAGACGGTCCACCAGAGTCCCGAGGACCGGTCGTGATACTCGGTGGACAAAGCCGGACCAAGCGTTTCTCAGGTCTTCAACAGTAAAACCGCTATGGTGCGGGTCTGCGTGCCTCAAAGGAACCTCGGCGTACCAGACCTGGCCTTGGGGGTTGTCATATTCCCTCAGAGCGAGATGAATCATGTCCATGTTGTCTATTCCAAGTACTTGGAATGAATTCATGTAGTTCCTGCGAGGATCATCGTAAAAAGCCGCGCTACTTGGTTGAATTCGCAGCAAGTCTCCTAGCGGGCTGGTCAGCACGTACAGCTGCTCTGGGACTAGGATGCATTCTGAGATGGTGTTGACAAAGCCCTCGTTGGGATTGCGTCTGCTGCGAACACGAATCACTTCATCCACCACCTCGTTCTCTGGCACTAACAGCACATTTAAGACGGACGGTGATTCGGAAATGACGAAGACTAGCACCAGCGCTCGAATCGGGAGGCGAGGCGTATCTTCACTTCTCATGAGCCCAAAAGCTGAAAAGCCTGTGATGTTGGCAATGACGTGAGTGTCGGTGGTCTTCTGAGGGGTGACTACCTCCATGCCCTCGCCGCTCACGTGAGCCACTAACAAACGGCTGCACCCGCCCGTGGATGGGATCTCACAATGCGGCAGGTGAAGCTGCCGCATGGACGGCTTGTCACACTGGATGTCAAAGAGCGGTCCCGCTGGTTTTTTGTGGTGCAGGGCCAGTAGGCTTAGGTCCCATGGGATGATCCCGTAACTCACATCCCCCTCTCCATCCATGTGAAACACCAGGCCCGTCACTGTGCACTGGTACCTGCCGGCCCTGAAGCACTGCAGCCGGTAGGTTTCCCTCTTTCCCCCCACGGTGACGTCAGGCGTAAAGTGCTCAAAGTCCTTGAGGAACATGTCGAGCAAGCTGGCAGATCGGGTCAAGCTTTTGCTCTTCTCTGGTCTGAGCGCAGAGGTGCTGCGAGAACGAGGCAAGAGGCAGGCGGTTCTTCTGGATCGACTATGGACCGAGTAGCCCACGTGAGGATAGCCTGTGACGGTGTAGGTCATTGAGGTCTGCTCCACTGGCAGACTTTCCAACTGGACCTCGTGTGTGAAGATGTTGTGTGGAGAAGGCATGAAAACATATTCTGAGGTGCAGGCGGATATTTCAAGCAGCGGATCGGAGCAAAGTGGCGCTGGGTCAGGCGGCTCTAGTTCGTTGATCTGCTCTGAGATATCAAACTCTCCTGGATCGGTACCTGGCTCAGAGTGCCGTGCCTTGTGGATGGTCACGCACATCAGCATATGTTTAAGCACCCTGCTAAGCCGGCTGGAAAACAGGATTCTTTTCGTCTTGATCCGGGTCAAACCCATTCGGCTTGCGTGACAGAGTGTGACTTCCGACACAGGAGAACACTTCTTTGGCGGCACTTCTTGACGAATTGCCTCTGACGACTCGTTCTCCCCTGAAGACTCCTGGTGGCTCGCGGTGCATATTTCCTTCTTGTGCAACGTCGACGGGGATACTTTGTGGGACATCTCAGTCCAATCTCTCTGTCCCATCGCCTGAAACAGAAACCGCCAAATGAGATGTACTTCACAGATTTTGACACACCTCATATTTTATGTTATCATCTAAACTGCGCTGTGGCCCAGTGTCCCGAGGCACGGGAACATGCTCGGCTTCACAATATTACAGTACATGTTGGAATTCATGTTTCCCTCAATCAACCGCAGCTCCCCAGTTCAGGCAGCACGTATGCTCTTTACCACCACCACGCCATAGGCAAGAGTTAGTCATCTAACTAGGACTTGTGTTGCCGGATGCTTACACAATAATGGCTGCTAGTTGACTCATTTTCAGCGGCTAGTACAAGGGTCATCAACCTTTTTGAAACCAAGAGCTACTTCTTGGGTACTGATTAATGCGAAGGGCTACCAGTTTGATACACACTTAAATAAATTGCCAGAAATAGCCAATTTGCTCAATTCACCTTTAACTCTATGTTATTATTAATAATTAATGATATTTACACTTAATTGAATGGTTTAAAAGAGGAGAAAACACGAAAAAAATGACAATTAAATTTTGAAACAGTTTATTTTCAATTTCGACTCTTTAAAATTCAAAATTCAACCGAAAAAAAGGAGAAAAACTAGCTAATTCGAATCTTTTTATGGAACATCATTAGTAATTTTTCCTGATTAAGATTCATTTTAGAATTTTGATGACATGTTTTAAATAGGTTAAAATCCAATCTACACTTTGTTAGAATACATAACAAATTGGACCAAGCTATATTTCTAACAAAGACAAATCATTATTTCTTCTAGATTTTCCAGAACAAAAATTTTAAAATAAATTCAAAAGACATTGAAATAAGATTTAAATTTGATTCTACAGATTTTCTAGATTTTCCAGAATAATTTTTTAGAATTTTAGTTATAATAAGTTTGAAGAAATATTTCACAAATATTCTTTGTCGAAAAAACAGAAGCTAAAATGAAGAATTAAATTAAAATGTATTTATTATTCTTTACAATAAAAAAAATAAATTTACTTGAACATTGATTTTAATTGTCAGGAAAAAAGAGGAAGGAATTAAAAAGGTAAAAAGGTATATGTGTTTAAAAATCCTAAAATAATTTTTAAGGTTGTATTTCTTCTCTAAAATTGTCTTTCTGAAAGTTATAAGAAGCAAAGTACAAAAAATAATGAATTTATCAACATCCATTGCTTTCGGTCTCCCCTAGGGGGGGGTGGTTACCCACATATGCGGTCCTCTCCAAGGTTTCTCATAGTCATTCACATTGACGTCCCACTGGGGTGAGTTTTCCTTGCCCGCATGTGGGCTCTGTACCGAGGATGTCGTTGTGGCTTGTACAGCCCTTTCAGACACTTGTGATTTAGGGCTATATAAATAAACATTGATTGATTGATTGATTGATTTAAACAAGTGAAGACCAAGTCTTTAAAATATTTTCTTGGATTTTCAAATTCTATTTGAGTTTTGTCTCTCTTAGAATTAAAAATGTCGAGCAAAGCGAGACCAGCTTTCTAGTAAATAAATACAATTTAAAAAATAGAGGCAGCTCACTGGTAAGTGCTGCTATTTGAGCTATTTTTAAGAACAGGCCAGCGGGCTACTCATCTGGTCCTTACGGGCTACCTGGTGCCCCTGGGCTAGTACAACCCCTGGAAAATTATGCAACCAGCAGACTTGAAGGATGTTCATTCAGTTTTTCATTTTGTACAAAAAAAGCAGATAGCAGACATGACACAAAACTATAGTCATTTCAAAAGGGAACTTTTTGGCTTTAAGAAACAGAAACAAATCAAGAAAATAAATTGTGGTAGTCAGCATCAGTTTCATTTTTCATTGGAGTGACACAATTATGGAATCACTATTCTGAGAAAAAAATAGAGAATCACCCTGTACATTTTCATTCCCAAAGTTAACACCTGCGTTTGATTAAATCTGTTCATTAGTCTGCAGTTTAAAAGGAGTGTTCACACCATGGAGAGCTGTTGCACCAGGTGGATTGACATGAATCATAGTTCCAACACGAGAGATGTCATTTGCAACGAAGGAGAGGATTATCAAACTTCTCCAAAAAGGTAAATCATCACGCAATGTTGCCAAGGATGTTGATGGTTCACAGTCTAAAATGTGGACCAAGTACAAACAACATGGGAAGGTTGTAAAAGACAAGCATACTGGTCAGGGCCGGCCCGTGGCATAGGCCGTATAGGCAAATGCTAAGGGCGCCGTCCATCAGGGGGCGCCACGCCAGTGCCACAAATGTTGGAGGAAAAAAAAAAAGACAAAAAAAAAAGACAAAAAAAAAGTTGGTACTATTATTTCTAAATACATAAAATAATCCCACGTTAATTAAAATGCAAAGTAAAGCCTATTTAATAGAAATATTATTTGTTACAACATTACGCCCCCCCTCCCTCGGCACGGTGCGCCCCCTCCCTTCCCGTATCATGACTCTTTTTGGACGTCACCACATCAAAAAATCAACACAAGATGTCAAAACGGCCAAAACTGTCAGGTGCCCAGGGAAGAAAAAATAGAAAAGAAGAAGAGGAGAAACGAGAAAAAGACAGAGGTAGCAGGTAGGTAACGTTAGCCTACATGAAATTATCTGTCTGTTACAGAATGTGATAGTAACTTGGCTTTTTAGCATTAAGCTAATGTTGCATGATTTGGCAATTGCTAATCAATAAATAGCTAGTTCTGTTTTAACGTCAGGTTAATATTGTGGAGGGGGCTAAATTGTTATGGAAAATAATAATGTAACGTTAGGTAATTACAGTACTCCCTGGTGTACATTAATTTGTAAGTCATTCTAGTTAATGCAATATTAAAAAGCACAAATAGAGAACTGTAGGATCCCCTTTTTTTGTAATATAGTTGTTAAAGTCATACTGGTTTGATATCTTGTTTTGTGCAGTGCCTTATTTATATTGTATTTTTAATTTATTTTATGCAACTTGTTGACACGTTTTATTTTGTGTTTATGTATGTAAAAAATGTTGTATTTCATATATTCATTTTTTATTTTTTGTATTCATTTATTTATCCATATTTTTTTTAATCTTGTTAACTATTCTGATTGGTAATTTGCTTTCTTTAAGTAAAGAAAAAGGTCAAAGACAAAGCTATTCGGTTTCTTGTGAGTATATACACTTCACTGCCGATGTGGGGGGGCGCCACCTAAAATCTTGCCTAGGGCGCCAGATTGGTTAGGGCCGGGCCTGATACTGGTAGACCAAGGAAAACATCAAAGAAACAAGGCAGATAACTAGAAAACAGAAAATGAAGGACAAATGGGAGGAAACTGGAGTCACCGTCTGGGATTTAAATATAGACAGTTGGAGCAAGCATGAAGAGTACACTGTAAAAAAAAAATTCTGTAAAAAAACGGTCATCTACTGGCAGCTACGGCTGCCCAACGAAAACCATAAAATGAAAGTAAAACATTGTAAGCCAAATAATGATCAAAAACATTATATTTACAGAAATTTCCATGAAACGTTTTGCAGAAAAATATCGTAATTTTACATATTTTTACTAAATTATTAACATCAACCACCTTTAATAAAGTGACGATGCAAACAGTTCTGCAGAAAAATACCTTTATTCTACAGAGTTTTTCCAAACTTACGATCAAACACCTTTAATGAAGTGACAATGCTGGCAGTTCCACAGAAAAATACCATTATTTTACAGATTTTTTCTGAATTGTTAAGATCAACCACCTTTAATAAAGTGACTATGCAAACAGTTCTGCATCAAAATACCTTTATTCTGCAGCATGGGTGTCAAATTTGGCCTGCCGTATAATTTCACTTGGCCCTTGAGGAGATATCAAATTTACACTTAAGCTGGTCCGCCGATTATACATTGCGGCGGTGCCACCGCATTCACCGCTAATTGCAATACTTGCCAACCCTCCCGGGAGTCTTCTATACTTCAGCGGCCCTCCCGAAAGTCGTCAGGTCTGCTTTTCAACCAGTCCAATGAGTGCTGGCCCAGTCACATTACACGTGCGGCTTCTGTACGCACTAGGGATGTGCGTATCGATCCTGTGGTATCGATATATCGATACTCACACGCTACACATTTGGCATCACTTTTCTGAAAAAAGTATCGATATAAACCAAAAAACGGCGTGTGGGGGGTGCAAGCATCACATTCAGATGTTTTTGATGACTTACTTAACTTACTATGTGCTGGTACACCCCTGTACCTGGCAGAGTATAGAGCTGGCCCAGTCACGTGACAGGAGACAGCGAATGAGCGTCGTCAACGTGCAACACACACACACAGCCAGCCGACAGCGATGCAGCCAGGCATATCCATTGTTGTCCATTTGTTGACTTAAAACAGGCATTGTTTTTTTTTTTTTTAGTAATGTTTACTGAATATTTTTGTGTGGAGTTTGCATGTTCTCCCCGTGACTGCGTGGGTTCCCTCCGGGTACTCCCACCTCCAAAGACATGCACCTGGGGATAGGTTGATTGGCAACACTAAATTGGCCCTAGTGTGTGAATGTTGTCTGTCTATCTGTGTTGGCCCTGCGATAAGGTGGCGACTTGTCCAGGGTGTACGCCGCCTTCCGCCCGATTGCAGCTGAGATAGGCTCCAGCGCCCCCCGCGACCCCGAAGGGAATAAGCGGTAGAAAATGGATGGATGTTTAAATGATTATCCTAAATTCAAATAATTTCCACACAGGGGAATTCACTGTTAGTTGAAAATTGCTTGAGTATTTAAAGGCCTACTGAAATGAATTTTTTTTATTTAAACGGGGATAGCAGATCTATTCTATGTGTCATACTTGATCATTTCGCGATATTGCCATATTTTTGCTGAAAGGATTTAGTATAGAACAACGACGATAAAGATTGCAACTTTTGGTATCTGATAAAAAAAAGGCTTGCCCCTACCGGAAGTAGCGTGACGTAGTCAGTTGAACATATACGCAAAGTTCCCTATTGTTTACAATGATGGCCGCATGAAGTGAGAGAGATTCGGACCGAGAAAGCGACAATTTCCCCATTAATTTGAGCGAGGATGAAAGATTTGTGGATGAGTAAAGTGCAAGTGAAGGACTAGTGGGGAGTTGAAGCTATTCAGATAGGGAAGATGCTGTGAGAGCCGGGGGTGACCTGATATTCAGCTGGGAATGACTACAACAGTAAATAAACACAAGACATATATATACTCTATTAGCCACAACACAACCAGGCTTATATTTAATATGCCACAAATTAATCCTGCATAAAAACACCTGCGTGTTTGTTACGCTAGCTCCTAGCTCCTCTGCTAGCTCCTAGCTCCATAGAACACGCCAATACAATTCAAACACCTGATCAACACACACAATCACTCAGCCCAAAAGACCGTTCACCTAACCCAAGGTTCATAAAGCTTATATATTTTTAAAAAGTTACGTACATACGCAAAAAAAAGTTGCGCACATACGGTCAAGCGATCAAATGTTTAGAAGCCAAAGCTGCATACCCACAGTAGCACGTCTGCGTCTTTGTCATCCAAATCAAAGTAATCCTGGTAAGAGTCTGTGTTGTCCCAGTTCTCTACAGGCGTCTGTGTATCGAAGTCAAAAGTCCTCCTGGTTAGAGTCTCTGTTATCCGAGTTCTTCCATCTTGACTGCATCTTTCGGGAATGTAAACAAAGAAGCGCCGGCTGTGTACTGTTGTTGCTGACTACGTTCGAAAAATACGTCCATTTCGCACCGACAACTTTCTTCTTTGCTTGCTCAGCTTCCTTCTCCATAATGCAATGAACATGATTGCAACAGATTCACGAACACAGATGTCCAGAATACTGTGGAATTATGAAATGAAAACAGAGCTTTTTCGTATTGGCTTCAATGTGGAAGGCATACCCGTGTTCGCCGGTCTACATCACGCGCATACGTCATCCTCAGAGGCGTTTCGAACCGGAAGTTTAGCGGCAAATTTAAAATGTCACTTTATAAGTTAACCCGGCCGTATTGGCATGTGTTATAATGTTAAGATTTCATCATTGATATATAAACTATCAGACTGCGTGGTCGGTAGTAGTGGCTTTCAGTAGGCCTTTAAAACAAGATAAGAAAGAGATACAATTTGGAGATTCTTCATCTTTGCATTACAGTTTTATTTTTTTCCAAGAAAATCTTGAATATATGATTGAATGTGATTTTGGTTTTAATCTGTGACATGATTTCTTACATTTCGAAAACATTAGCCTATTTCATATTTCATTAATTGCTAATTATATCACAAACTTTAAAAAATAACTGCAGCTTCTTGCAATTCGGATTTGACTGTTAATTGGAAAGCCCTAATATTTAATTATTATTATATATAATATATAGTTATTATTATATGTAATATTTAATTTATTTTTCATATTTATGTTATTTATTTTAATTTTACTTTTATTATATATTGACCATAATAAATGTGGTATAAATGGTCTGTATTTGTCTTGTGATTTGTCTTAAATAATAACAATAGTAATAATATTTTTGACTGACAAAAAATTGCCAATAAGAAATTATTGGTATCGGTATCGATGAAAATGCAAGAAAAAGTATCGGTATCGTATCGAATCCTAAAAGTGTCGTATCGCCCATCCCTAGTACGCACACACAAGTGAATGCAACGCATACTTTATCAACAGCGATACAGGTTACACTGAGGGTAGCCGAATAAAAAAACGTTAATACTGTTAGAAATATACGCCAAACTGTGAATCCACACCAAACAAGAATGACAAACACATTTCGGGAGAACATCTGCACGGTAACACAATATAAACACAACAGAACAAATACCCAGAATCCTTTGCAGCACTAACTCTGCCGGGACGCTACAAGGTGTGTGTGGGGTGGGGGGCGGGGTTTGGTGGTAGCGGGGGTGTATTTTGTAGCGTCCCGGAAGAGTTAGTGCTGCAAAGGATTCTGGGTATTTGTTCTGTTGTGTTTATATTGTGTTACCGTGCGGATGTTCTCCCGAAATGTGTTTGTCATTCTTGTTTGGTGTGGATTCACAGTGTGGCGTATATTTCTAACAGTGTTAAAGTTGTTTATACTTGCACCGTCAGTGTAACCTGTATCGCTGTTGATGAAGTATGCGTTGCATTCGCACATATCTTGTGACTGGGTCTGAACGATGTTAGAACGGATGAAAAGCGGACGTGACGATAGCTCGTAGAGTGCGTTAAAGCTTAATTTGTTCAACATTGGCCCGCGGCTTTGTTCAGTTTTAAATTTTGGCCCACTCTGTATTTGAGTTTGACACCCCTGTGTTAGATTGTTAGTGTGGACATAGACTTTTATATAACAAGCTACATATTTAATGAAAGATAATTACTCTAATTTTACATGAATTTGAAAGTAATTTAAGAAAACAGAAAATGCTATGTATAATTAATTTGGTATTTTTCTGTAAAAAAAATTGAAATATACATAGTTTGTCATTACTGGCATATTACTTAAAATAACAGGCGGATTGTTTATTTACAGATAATGTCTTCAATTCTACAGTTTTATAAACTATTTAAAAAAAATTGAAAAATTACAGTAGAAATTTAGAGTAAATTAACCATAAAAATTGGATTTTTTTTTTTACAGTGTACTGTTTGTCACTCGTTGAGTCCGTACCTCAGACTGCAAGCTGTTATAAAAGCCAGAGGTGGTGTAAAAAAGTACTAGTGGTGTGTTGTAGTGTTATTTTTTTTGGTTTGTTTTTCCTGATTCTATATATTTTTCCTCAGATTTAGTGATTCCATATTTCTGTTACGGACTACCACAATTTTCTTGATGTATTTTCATGTTTCCTAAAGCCAGGAAGTTGCTATTTGAAATGATTATAGTTTTGTGTCATGTTTGCTATCTGCTACTTTTCCTAAAAATGTGAACAACTGAATCAACATCTTCCAAGTCTGCTGATTCCATCATTTTACAGGTGTTGCATTTCAATACAAGGTATACACTAACTTTAAATTATTTTCATTTCTAAAGTACATACAGCAGGGGTCACCAACGCGGTGCCCGCGGGCACCAGGTAGCCCGTAAGGACCAGATGAGTAGCCCGCCGGCCTGTTCTAAAAATAGCTCAAATAGCAGCACTTACCAGTGAGCTGCCTCTATTTTTTAAATTTTATTTATTTACTAGCAAGCTGGTCTCGCTTTGCCCGACATTTTTAATTCTAAGAGAGACAAAACTCAAATAGAATTTGAAAATCCAAGAAAATATTTTAAAGACTTGGTCTTCACTTGTTTAAATAAATTCATTATTTTTTTTACTTTGCTTCTTATAACTTTCAGAAAGACAATTTTAGAGAAAAAATACAACCTTAAAAATTATTTTAGGATTTTTAAACACATATACCTTTTTACCTTTTAAATTCCTTCCTCTTTTTTCCTGACAATTTAAATCAATGTTCAAGTAAATTTTTTTTTTTTTATTGTAAAGAATAATAAATAAATTTTAATTTAATTCTTAATTTTAGCTTCTGTTTTTTCGACGAAGAATATTTGTGAAATATTTCTTCAAGCTCATTATGATTAAAATTCAAAAAAATTATTCTGGCAAATCTAGAAAATCTGTAGAATCAAATTTAAATCTTATTTCTAAGTCTTTTGAATTTATTTTAAAATTTTTGTTCTGGAAAATCTAGAAAAAATAATGATTTGTCTTTGTTAGAAATATAGCTTGGTCCAATTTGTTATATATTCTAACAAAGTGTAGATTGGATTTTAACCTATTTAAAACATGTCATCAAAAGTCTAAAATTAATCTTAATCAGGAAACATTACTAATGATGTTCCATAAAAAGATTCGAATTAGCTAGTTTTTCTCCTTTTTTTCGGTTGAATTTTGAATTTTAAAGAGTCGAAATTGAAAATAAACTGTTTCAAAATTTAATTGTCATTTTTTTTCGTGTTTTCTCCTCTTTTAAACCGTTCAATTAATTGTAAATATCATTAATTATTAATAATAACATAGAGTTAAAGGTGAATTGAGCAAATTGGCTATTTCTGGCAATTTATTTAAGTGTGTATCAAACTGGTAGCCCTTCGCATTAATCACTACCTAGGAAGTAGCTCTTGGTTTCAAAAAGGTTGGTGACTCCTGACATACACTATCATTAAGGATGGCTTGTACTTTACCACGTTTAAAAAAAACAGTCTCATACTTATGGTATTGTTTTTAGTTATTTCATTATTATCATTTCATAAAAAAAAACATTAATAATGAAGACGTCAAAGACCACATCCCCTCTGATGGAAGCAATGTTCAAGCGCATCTTACCACTGTAGTTAAAAAGTTAATAAAAAGTTTTGATATGAGCCTGTGTTGTTGATATGAACTCACCTGTGGAGTCGTCGTGCTTTGTGTTGCCAAGCTGCGAAACTTGAGTGTGTGAGGTGTGAATGTTGTGTCAGTACATTTATCTCTTCCTGTTCCACCTCAAAGTTTTTCTATGCCAATGGTATGTGTTGATAGTATGTTTTCTTTTGAAAACTGGTATCTACAGATCCAATCATTTGAGATCATGTTGATTCATCAAAGAAAAATGTGTAATATGTTGCACCAATGAAAACATTGTGTACTTCATGTCCGACTGTCTGATTTGCCGTGTGTACTTTGTTGAATAGCTCGTCTTAACTTAACAGCATCAGTTATTTTCTATAGCTTTAGGCCTCACCTGTTTGTCCTATGTCAGCCAATCAGCTCCTTACCTTACGTTGTGTCTCACCAACTGAGACAAGCAAGTTTGTTCTGATTTTTAGTTGTTGTTTTTTAAAGACACAAAGAAAAATATACCTTTTCACTCTGCCAACTTTCTTCTGGGCATTCCGCTCATGTCTTCGAAGACGGGCATCTGGCACCCTTGGTAGCCTGGTGACCAAGAAGAACACACAACACATCCTGTGCATTGTGTTGTTACTAGTTCAGAGAGTCTTGCATTATATTATTCTTCCCCTGACTACAATGTCCATTACCGCCACCCTCAGGATTTGAGTGGAACTGTACAGACCCAATTGCATTGTCTTCGTGTAAGAGTGTCCAAAATGTTTTCCACTGAGAGCCGCTCAGTAAAAAAATCAAAGGAAGCGGTGCCATTTTGATATTTTTGCATTTTGAAACCAATAAAATATTCAGATTTTTTAACCCTTAGGGCTCTGAATTTTCTTAAAGGCCTACTGAAACCCACTACTACCGACCACGGAGTCTGATAGTTTATATATCAATGATGAAATCTTAACATTGCAACACATGCCAATACAGGTTAACTTATAAAGTGCAATTTTAAATTTCCCGGCAAACTTCCGGCTGAAAACGTTTCGATATGATGACGTTTGCGCGTGACGTCAACTGTTGAAGCGGAAGTATTCGGAGCCCATTGAATCCAATACAAAAAGCTCTGTTTTCATCTCAAAATTCCACAGTATTCTGGACATCTGTGTTGGTGAATCTTTTGCAATTTGTTTAATGAACAATGGAGACTACAAAGAAGAAAGTTGTAGGTGGGATCAGTGTATTAGCGGCGGACTACAGCAACACAAGCAGGAGGACTTTGAGATGGATAGCAGACGCGCTAGCCGAACGACCTCACCTTGACTTCCTCCGTCTCCGGGCCGCCGACCGCATCAGTGATCGGGTGAAGTCTTTCGTCGTACCGTCGATCGCTGGAACGCAGGTGAGCACGGGTCGTGATGAGCAGATGAGAGCTGGCGTAGGTGCAGAGCTAATGTTTTTAGCATAGCTCTGTCGAGGTTCCGTAGCTAAGTTAGCTTCAATGGCGTCGTTAGCAACAGCATTGCTAAGCTTCGCCAAGCTGGAAAGTATTAACCGTGTAGTTACATGTCCAGAGTTTGGTAGTATTGTTGATCTTCTGTCTATCCTTCCAGTCAGGGGCGTATTTGTTTTGTTTCTATCTGCAGTTAAGCCCGATGCTATCATGTTAGCTCAGTAGCTAAAGTGCTTCACCGATGTATTGTCGTGGAGATAAAAGTCACTGTGAATGTCCATTTCGCGTTCTCGACTCTCATTTTCAAGAGGATATAGTATCCGAGGTGGTTTTAAATACAAATCCGTGATCCACAATAGAAAAAGGAGAGTGTGTGGAATCCAATGAACCCTTGTACCTAAGTTACGGTTAGAGCGAAAAAAGATACGTCCTGCACTGCACGCTAGTCCTTCACTGTCACATTCCTCATCCACAAATCTTTCATCCTCGCTCAAATTAATGGGGTAATCGTCGCTTTCTCGGTCCGAATCGCTCTCGCTGCATTGAAAACAATAGGACAATGTAAGCAGCCCTTCCTCCGGTGACGTCACGCTACTTCCGGTACAGGCAAGGCTTTTCTTTAATCAGAGACCAAAAGTTGCGAACTTTATCGTCGATGTTCTCTACTAAATCCTTTCAGCAAAAATATGGCAATATTGCGAAATGATCAAGTATGACACATAGAATGGATCTGCTATCCCCGTTTAAATAACAAAAATTCATTTCAGTAGGCCTTTAACTAAAACTTTATTTCTGAAAGTTTTAAAACTAATCATACGTAGTATTTTTTTTAAATCTTTCAACACTTATATCGCTGGTGACTTGTCCAGGGGGTACCCCGCCTTCCGCCCGAATGCAGCTAAGATATGCTCCAGCCGGGCCCCCGCGACCCCGAACGGGACAAGTGGTACAAAAATGGATGGATGGATGGCACTTACACTACCGTTCAAAAGTTTGGGGTCACCCAAACAATTTTGTGGAATAGCCTTCATTTCTAAGAACAAGAATAGACTGTCGAGTTTCAGATGAAAGTTCTCTTTTTCTGGCCATTTTGAGCATTTAATTGACCCCACAAATGTGATGCTCCAGAAACTCAATCTGCTCAAAGGAAGGTCAGTTTTGTAGCTTCTGTAACGAGCTAAACTGTTTTCAGATGTGTGAACATGATTGCACAAGGGTTTTCTAATCATCAATTAGCCTTCTGAGCCAATGAGCAAACACATTGTACCATTAGAACACTGGAGTGATAGTTGCTGTAAATGGGCCTTTATACACCTATGTAGATATTGCACCAAAAACCAGACATTTGCAGCTAGAATAGTCATTTACCACATTAGCAATGTATAGAGTGTATTTCTTTAAAGTTAAGACTAGTTTAAAGTTATCTTCATTGAAAATAAGGACATTTCAATGTGACCCCAAACTTTTGAATGGTAGTGTATATCCCCAGATCAACTTCAGATCTATCAGTTGATGTAAAATGATATTGTTAAAAAATGTTTTGTTTGGTGTTTTTTTTGTGAAAGAAAATGCTTTTTTTTTTATGGCAAAAAAACCCAATATTCAGTATTTCCCCCCTAAAAAAATTTAAAGTGGAATATTTGATGTGACGTAATTGGAGCCTTGAGTAGGTCAATAAGCCATATTGATAACTACATTAGTTTGGAGTCATTATTATTGTTTGATGACAGTTATTAGTATCAACATTGCAACTTTACAGTAGGACTGTTTGCGCTTTAATCCATTGGTCATGTTTTTTTTTTGAGGAATGTGACCCGGGCCGTTAAAAAAAAATGTAGCTGCAGGTCGTACTTTAGAGAGAACACTAAGTTGCGTTAGTGTTTATACTTGAATGTACAACTTTGCATTATGCACATAGCATTTATGGGAACTCAAATTCTATTATAAACAACATTTTTAGACACACTTTTTACTTCGTTGACGTAACTAAATATCTCCACCATGCCTTGATTTTTAATTTTCGGGACTGATGGGGATACCAAATACACATGTATTTTTTGGGGGGGGGGTTTTGTCAAAAGATTACGCATATAATATTTGTTTACTCACTATGGTGTATTATTTATTTATTCACTGTTCTGTTACAGCGAACAAGGAAATGGGATGAAATCGCTATAATTGGCCCTAGTGTGTGAATGTGAGTGTGAATGTTGTCTGTCTATCTGTGTTAGCCCTGTGATGAGGTGGCGACTTGTCCAGGGTGTACACCGCAAGATTGTAGCTGAGATAGGCTCCAGCACCCCCTCCCCCAAAAGGGACAAGCGGTAGAAAATGGAAAATGTCTGTATATCCTACCAAGTCAGTCCTACACTGTTTCAATGTCCATTTCTCTGATGATGCAATTGTTGATGACTGAAGAGCTGATATCAACCAAACCTACCCCCCCCCACCCCCCACCCCCTCCACATCCCAGACCCCGGATTGTAAATAATGTAAATAATTCAATGTATATACTCTGATGATTAACTTGTGTGATGACTGCATTATGATGATTGTATATATTTGTACCATGAATTGGTTTAAGTGGTCGATTTAAACAAGTTGAAAAACTTATTGGGGTGTTACCATTTAGTGGTGAATTGTACGGAATATGTACTGTACTGGGCAATCTACTAATAAAAGTCTCAATCAATCAATCAATGGGATGGTATGAAAAGGGGTAGGATTACATAAACTCAGCTTCTTCCTACTCCTTTTCGGACGTGCTGTAATGAAACAACTGGAAATAAGTGATGCTTTACATCAGTGGTCCCCAACCACCAAATTTTTATTTTTATTTTTTTATTAAATCAACATAAAAAACACAAGATACACTTACAATTAGTGCACCAACCCAAAAAACCTCCCTCCCCCATTTAGACTCAATCGCACAAAAGGGTTGTTTCTTTCTGTTATTAATATTTCTGGTTCCTACATTATATAGTCCATGGTTCTCGCCCGGAAAAGGGTGAAGTGACATCTGCGGGTTGGGGAGGAGACCCTGCCCCAAGTGGAGGAGTTCAAGTACCTCGGAGTCTTGTTCACGAGTGAGGGAAGAGTGGATCGTGAGATCGACAGGCGTATCGGTGCGGCGTCTTCAGTAATGCGGACGCTGTATCGATCCGTTGTGGGGAAGAAGGAGCTGAGCCGGAAGGCAAAGCTCTCAATTTACCGGTCGATCTACGTTCCCATCCTCACCTATGGTCATGAGCTTTGGGTTCTGACCGAAAGGACAAGATCACGGGTACAGGCGGCCGAAATGAGTTTCCTCCGCCGGGTGGCGGGGCTCTCCCTTAGAGATAGGGTGAGAAGCTCTGTCATCCGGGGGGAGCTCAAAGTAAAGCCGCTGCTCCTCCACATCGAGAGGAGCCAGATGAGGTGGTTCGGGCATCTGGTCAGGATGCCACCCGAACGCCTCCCTAGAGAGGTGTTTCGGGCACGTCCGAAGACCCAGGACACGTTGGGAAGACTATCTCTCCCGGCTGGCCTGGGAACGCCTCGGGATCCCCCGGGAGGAGCTGGACCAAGTGGCTGGGGAGAGGGAAGTCTGGGCTTCCCTGCTTAGGCTGCTGCCCCCGCGACCCGACCTCGGATAAGCGGAAGAAGATGGATGGATGGCATTATATATCAATATAGATCAATACAGTCTGCAGGGATACAGTCCGTAAGCACACATGATTGTATTTTTTTATGACAAAAAAAAAAAAAAAAAAGTACCATTAACCCCCCTCCCCCTCTCCAAATAAACTGAAACTGAAGTGTTACTTCCTTTGCAGTTGAACACAGCATTCGCGGCTCACTGCGGGGGCGTGGCTAGATAAACTTAGTGACCTCATTTAATTCCCATTCGTTTCACTTGGGTGCACCAAAACACGCCTTAACACGGACAGCTTAACTGAACAATAAATCAAGACAGACGACTCCAAATTTAAACGATTAATATAATTTAACATCTTGTGAGCCGCTGTCACCGCGCTCAGGCCTGGTGTTTCTTTTTTTTCCTTTTTCTTTTTTTTTTTTTACCAACGTGATCTGTCATTGGCTGACTGCTTTATAAGCGCGGCCTATCACGTCACACCGCACTCAGCTGGCCCAATGTCAAGGCCTGTGATTGGTCCAAACGTTTGGCGCCTCTTAAATCTGCGGCAGCGGCCAGTGGGTGGTGAGAAGAGAGCGGGCACCGGGGTTGTTGTCGAATTGAAGAGAATTCGGCGGCGTAAACATATTTTGTTTGTGTGTGTAACAGCCGGGTTCAAACTCAGATCGCGCCGAGCCTGTTTAAGTAAAGTCACGGCACTGCCGGAGTGAAAGGTTTTGTCCTTGTTAGCTAACTGCTCGCCAGCTATCGCGCTATCCCCCCCAGCTAGCTAGCAAGCTAATCGGCAACACAAAGGACGACTTTGCTCAGCGCGGTCTTGAATGACGACGGAGCCTCTGTATGTGCCTCTTTTTTCCCCGAATGTCATTGACTCCTGTAATGTCAGGCGACTCTTATGTTTGGTAACTTAGTCACAGCTAAGCTAGCTAAGTCGGGGTGTAAACTTCCAAGGAGCCTTCCATTCATGCCGGTGCTGCCGTCCATCACTCCTTTAGTACTTCACGTAAGTACAAGAAAGCTCTTGAGAAACAGCACAAAAGTCTGTAATTGTATCACCTAAATGCAGTGTTGGAAAGTAACTGAGTTACTTACACCAAAAAGTAATGCGTTACTGTGAAAAGTAACTGTTTAGTTACTTTTCTTTTTTAAAAGCTCCCATTAATGCCCTTTTAGCCTTAATTTCAGTACTGTTATTGCACTGGAGAATAATACAATCTGTTGATCAACTTGACATGCATTTGCATTGAAAAATTTTTTTTTCAGGCAATAACATAAAAAAGTACAAAGTTGACAACATAATATAAATTAATATAGTGCAAAAGGTAATGTATAGTATGTAATTCATGATTGTCCAGTTTTGCCTGAAAGGGAGTGGGACGAAGATAATTTATTTAATCCCACCCCCAGTTCTCCATTCAGTGATTATTCACATGAGTTTCACTCTTACTTTGTTCAAGGATTATAATACAGATGTTGTATCACAGTGGCATTACCACAGGTAACAATAATTATTACACTGTAACAATAATTTGTATCAACAATGTAGGAATAATGAATATATACCAACAATGGTAATAGACAACATAGCAATAAAGGTAAGGAAACATTGAGCACATGTTAACACTTTGAGACAGAGTACAACAGCAGGTCAAGTTAAAGACCCTCATCTCTATATTTGAACCAGACCCCATGTTTGTATAATAGTTTAAATTGATTAATAGTTTGGCATTGCTTGTGTTGTAAGTCCAGTTTGTTCCATAGTTTTACTCCGCATACAGACACACAAAAACGTTTACGAGTGGTTTGAGTTCTCGGCAATAAGAAATATCCAAAGCCTCTCAAGTTAGGAGCCTGCACTCGTCTTATAAAAAAACGTTGTAGATTAGGCGGCAATAATTTCATTTTCAATGCATCACTGAACTCTGCTAAGCAATGTGGTCTACATACAACACACAAAGACAAAGATATGTTTCAAAGGGCCAATTTATTTCAGGCCAGAACAAATTGACAAAAACTATTTTTAATAGCTGCAACATAGCATACATAAGTAACAAACAGCATAATAACATAGCTGTAAACCTGGCTTCACCTAAGGAAGGCACACGTGACATACACAAAGCCTAACCAGGCAGATTTGAATTGTTCTTTTGGGCAGTAGACGGGATCTTTGATCCAAGACACAAGTTACATTTAACTATAATGTTCTTTTCTTTGTGCTTGACAAAAAAAAGAAGTGAGAATATCTCCATGTTAAGACACTCGAGTCGACTACGTTGTTAGTAAACACAGACACGCCCCCCAACTCCCCACACCCACACCCAGACACACACAGAGCAGGGCTCCGGCTTGTGACACAAGAACATTCAGAAGGACGACACCGCATCGCTCTAATAAAACACACTCAGATCTTCTGTTTCTAGCCGATAGTACATAAAAAATAACGCAGTAACGCATCATGTAGTAACTGTTACTGAATATAAAAAATAACGCGTTAGATTACTAGTTACCGCCGAAACTAACGGCGTTACTTTGTTACTTTGTAGTCCCAACACTGCCTAAATGTCTGCCATTATTTCGGGCAGACAAGTAAGTAAGTACATTTTATTTACAAAGCGCTTTCACAGATAAAATAAAGCGCTGTACAAAACATAGGTGAAGTAAAACGACAATTCAATTAAAACAGGGGCAACATCATAAAAAGGATACAAAGTGGATTACAAATGATAATTAAAAGGTTCATGAACTAAAACTTACTTACTTACTTAATCCTCTTCGTCCCTGATGGGACATAAGGCTTCGACGATCTGCCTCCATCTGGACCTGTCTTGAGCAACATGCTGTGCCTCGCCCCAGGTTAGGTTCATCTCCTTCAGCTCAGCCGTCACCGTACGCCGCCACGTGTTCTTGGGCCGGCCTTGCTTCCTTTTCCCAGGTGGAGTCCAACGTAGTGCGATCTTGGGGATGCGGTCTTGGTCCATCCTGAAAACATGCCCAAGCCATTGGAATTGGCGGCATTTGATCTCTAGCACCACCCTGTTGCACTTGGTCTTCTTGTATAGATGTGCATTTAATATTTTCTCAGGCCAGAAGATGCGACAGAGTTTCCTGAGGCATCCATCATTAACTAAAAGCTTTACTGAAAATACGTTTTCAAATGTTTAAGTGTCAACACAGTCAAGATCACGGAGGGACTGGTGCAAGTTGTTCCAAAGTCTGGGAGCTATAGCCTGGAATGCCAGGTCTCCACGGGTTTTAAAATGAGTTTTTGGGATCTTTAGAAGACCCTGGCCTGAAGACCGGAGGCTGCGCCCTGAGGAGTAGGGGCATAGCAAGTCAGTGATGCACTGAGGGGCCTCGCTATGCAACGCACGGAATGTCAGGACTAAAATCTTAATTCAATGCGGAATTTAACTGGAAGCCAATGAAGACTGGATAAAACGGGGGTGATATGGGCCGCACCGGGGGGATATGGGCCGTTCTGGGTGCACTGGTCAAAAGTCTAGCAGACGCATTTTGTACAGTCTGAAGTCTATTTAGCGTTGACTTGTTGAAGAGAGTGAAAAGAGAATTGCAATAGTCAATGCGAGATGAAATAAACGCGTGAATTATCATTTCGAGATCCAATTTTGACAACAAATTTCTCACTTTAGAAATATTTCTGAGATGATAAAATCAGTTTTTGGTCAGTTGACGACAGTGACCCTCCAGAGACATGGACTGATCCAACACAAGCCCAAGGTTTCTGAGGCTGCTTTTAACAGATGCACCCAGAGCACCAAGGGAGTTCTTGATTAGGGGGATCTTTTTGTCGGAAGCAATTATCAGAGTTTCTGTTTTGTTTGGATTTATCTGGAGGAAATTTGAGGACAACCAGTTTTTAATAGAGGATATGCACTCCCAAGAACTCTGATAAAATGAGAAACTCTGAATCATTGAAGGAGCATAACAGTGGAATATCATCTGCATAGAAAGGACACAACCAAATTAAAGTAGACTTTTCCTACTTAACTATGTAGTGATCGAGAATTGGTGTCATGTCGACAAACCACCTTTCTAGTTACTGCTGTTAACAAAGATCTATTTCCATAGATTAAAATCTGGTGGGCGACGGTGACAAACAAAGAAACGCTGCTAAACAACTGCAACGAGGAAATGCTGCAAATACCAAACGCCCAAAACTGTAAGACAGAAATGTTCCCAGTCAATGAAACAAAAAGAAAGTTTGCCAGGCGACCAGATTTGAGGCGTTTGTGATTTCAGCATTTGCTTTGTTTTTGGGTCATTGCTGTGTGTTTGCCCGTCTGTCACCGTATTTTAATGTGAAACTCACTTCCATGTTTAAGTAGATTGTAAACACATGGCTGTTGGAAGTCACCGTATTTTAATGTAAAACTCACTTCCATGTTTAAGTAGATTGTAAACACATGGCTGTTGGAAGTCACCGTATTTTAATGTAAAACTCACTTCCATGTTTAAGTAGATTGTAAACACATGGCTGTTGGAAGTAGTAGAACTCGCTGACTGAAAAGTCGACTTCCTTCGCTGGCAGCGAGCCCCAGTTCCAGACAGGAAGTTGCTTGTAGACAAAAAGAGTCAACATGAGTAGATGCTAGTGCTGGGTGATATGGCTGAAAATTGTATCACTGTATTGAAAATTATTGATATTTGTTATGACCTATCAGAAATAAGGACCAGGAGAAAGATATATTACATGTAAACATTTTCATTTAAAATGTAACCTTCCTCTGATTATAATCCTCAGGCAGAAAGGAAATGTCAACACAACCATGGAAAACATTCAATGTAAACAATTTAACAGGAACCCCTTAAAATGAAGTTACTGAAAGAAAAACGCCTTATAAAGTGTAACAAAATAGTGCAAAAAGTGAAAATGTAAACAGAGAAACCTGAGAAGAACTATTTTCTGCAGGTTTAGTGCCAGGAAGTTATAGCTGTGCTCTAAAAGGGTGAGCGCGGCTTAGGTGGCGTGGTCTTTGTCGGGCTACGGTCCACTTAAAAAAATCTAAAAAAACTTCCATACTGTTGAGGTGACTTTTTCTGTTTTAACGACGATGTCTTCGCTCTCTGCAGCCCTCGTTTTTACTTTCTCTTCTCACTCGAGAATCAACCGCGAGACGACAAGATGGCGCAACCAAACATGATAGTTGGTATTATTACCTGATTGGCTGTTAGCGTGTCACTCCCACTGATCAGTGATCACTTCCTGTGTTACCAGAGAGCAAGGGCCTTTGTTCATGCAACCAACCTTGCTTCGCAACTTCCGGTTTCATCCAAGAAAGAAGGGAAAAAAATTGTCCGTTTTATCAAACGCATTTTTTTAAATTAATATCGATTTAAATATTGATATCGTTTTATCGGCCAGCCCTAGTAGATGCTGTCATCGCTGACTTCGAGGTGATCAGATTTGAAGTAGAAGAGGCTGCGTTATTAGCTGGCTAACAAAAGCAGGGATGTTTGTTGCCAACATGATGATGTGTGTGTGCAGGTCCATCATGGTGCTGACTGGGAAGCGTTCAGAGAAAGGTCCGGGGCGCTGGAAGAGGAGAGTCAAGTCTGAGTACATGAGGCTGCGCCAGCTCAAGCGCTTCAGGCGGGCCGACGAAGTCAAGGTTCGATGATCTTTATGGAATAGAATTAAGACACGCAAATGGGCGTGATGAGATTTGACTCTTTTCTGATGGTATTGTGAGTTGACCGTTTTCCTTCAGGCATTACGTAAATCAAAGTTGTTGCCAGAGCATAAGCCAATGATGTCCTTTTGTTCCAGAGCATGTTCAACACCAACCGCCAAAAAATCCTGGAGCGCACCGACATCTTGAACCAGGAGTGGAAGACCCGCCGCATCCAGCCGGTCCACATCATGACGTCTGTGAGCTCGCTCAGAGGCACGCGAGAGGTCAGTGGGTCAACATTGAGCTCGGCCTGCGCTCCTTTTGTTCGTTTTCGTTTTCCAAGTTGCGCTCTCTCTGCAGTGCACGGTGGACAGCGGCTTCTCCGAGTTCCCGCGTCAAGTCATCCCCCTGAAGACCCTGAACGCCGTGGCCTCCATCCCTGTCATGTACTCGTGGTCGCCGCTGCAGCAGAACTTCATGGTCAGTGGAACACAATCTGAGGTACCATCTTTAGATCTTTAACAAATGTTTTTTGGTTTTTTTTCTCAGGTGGAAGATGAGACGGTGCTCTATAACATTCCATACATGGGAGACGAGATCCTGGACCAGGATGGCACCTTCATCGAGGAGCTCATTAAGAACTACGATGGCAAAGTCCACGGAGACAGAGGTGGGCTCAGATGTGTGGTCCAGAATCTAGCCTTGTTGCTGTTTAAAAATGTTTTTAGTAAGCCCGACTGAAAACATGCTGTTTTGTGTCTGTAGTTTTAATGCCATTGAGCTGTTTGTCCACACTTGAGTGTCACTAAAACATTGTGCACTTTAGCAAAAACGTTAGCATAGCTATTTTAGCTACATGCTAACATTTTACCAGCAACATCCTGCTAGGTTAAAATATCAAACTTACAGCTCCCACGTTTCGATGACTTATGGCTTTATTTTAAGATGTGTAGCAGAGCTTTAGAATCATTTTCCTTCATTAAGTCACAAAAAGTTGTAATTTCTTCTCTGAAAAGTGGCGCAAACTAGTGAGGGAGATGGTAGACCTTCAACCGGAAGTATTTGTTGCTATTTTAGGTCAAATGTTTGCAGAAGCATGTCAGCTGGCATGATTATGTGTGTCAAACATTTTGATATAGACTGAGATAGGGTTGTACGGTATACTGGTACTAGTATAGTATCGCGGTACTAATGAATCAAAAACGGTACTATACTCTATTTGAAAAGAACCGGTTCGCCATATTTTTATTTTTTTTACAGGCATGATGGCACGTCGTCGTCACGTCATAACAGTGCTAATTTTACGAGCGGAGGAGCATGTTCAGTAACGCACAGGAAAATTCACCTAGACAGTGTGGCAGTTTTTTTAAATGTTTTTTAAAAACGGACCAAGGCGCTCGTAATCAGTAATACCACACCACCTTAGCTGCCCTCACCCTTTAGAGCACAGCCATAACTTCCTAGCACTAAGGCTGCAGAAAGTATTTTTTTCTCAGGTTTTTCAATGTTTACATTTTCACACTTTGCACCATTTTGTTACACTTTATGAAGCATTCATGTATTCCTTATTTTTGCTCCTTAACTTTGAGAGGTTATTAAGTGTTTCATGTGATTTTTTGAATTTTGTTTACATTCTTTTCCATGCTTGTGTCGGACATTTCCTTTCCTTTCTGCCTTGATCGCTGAAGGAATTATAGTCAGGAAGGTAAAATTTGAAATAAATGTGTACATTTTATATTTTTCTCATGTAAAGTGCTTTGAGTCATTAGAGAAAAGCGCTATATAAATATAATTAACTTCACAATTTACTTCCTGTTCTTTATTTTCCATAGGTCATAAACAATATCAATAACTATCTATATCAGCCGATATAAAACTTCTATATTGTGATAGTTTTGAGCCCTAATTTGGGATAAATGCCAATTTACAATCTGTAATACACTGAGACTGTAGTAAGTGAACCGCCAAGGAGTGTGGGGAAAAATGTACTATAGTTTCCTTTGTGTATCCATTTTTTGTATGAAAATAAATTGAATACTTTGCAACGTCTGCAGAATTTGTTACAAAAAAATGACAAATGAAGGCTGGAATTAATTAAAAAGTAAAAGGTGTAACAAAAAAGTGCACAACTTTGCTTACAGAATGCGGCTTCATCAACGACGAGATCTTCGTGGAGTTGGTGAGCTCGCTGGCGCAGTACAGCGACAACGAGGACGAGGAGGAAGAAGAGCCCGACTTCAAGATGGAGATGTGCGATGGCAAGGAGCACCTGGAGGACGCACACCACATCAATGAGAGTGAGGACGCCACACCCAACCACTTCACCACTACGACCTTATATAATGTGTGTCTGTTCCAGGCCGTACAAACGATTGCAGCAGGAGGTTTCCCTCTGACAAGATCTTTGAAGCCATCTCAGCCATGTTCCCTGACAAAGGTTCTACTGAAGAGCTGAAAGAGAAGTATGTGTCTCCTCCAGCTGACCTGCAACCCTTAGATAGCGTCCATCTTGCTGTTCTCACATGTGTGTGTCTCAGGTACAAGGAGCTGACACAGCAGCAGCTTCCTGGCGCCTTGCCTCCAGAGTGCACGCCCAACATCGATGGGCCCAACGCTCGCTCCGTGCAGCGCGAGCAGAGCCTGCACTCCTTCCACACGCTCTTCTGCAGGCGCTGCTTCAAATACGACTGCTTCCTGCATCGTGAGTGTGAGGCCACATGACCGCCGCGCTTCCGTTACAAATTGTCCGGTCTCACTCCGTGTTTATCCGCAGCTTTCCACGCCACTCCCAACACGTACAAGCGGAAGAACCTGGAAAACCTGGTGGACAGCAAGCCTTGTGGCGAGGATTGCTACATGTACCTGCTGCAGGTCAGCCGCTTGTCTTCCTCCTCACTCCCTACCTGACTGCCAAGTTGACACGCGTGTCGTCTCAGGAGGGGATAGCGAACGAGTATCCTGCGGGGGGCGCCGGCGAGCGTGCCAAGACGCCCTCCAAGCGTACGACGGGGCGGCGCCGTGGACGACTTCCTAACAGCAACAGCCGCCCCGGCACACCCACCGTTTCCTCGGAGGCGAAGGACACGGACAGCGAGCGAGAAGGCAGCAAAGATGACGAGGAAGACAAGAAGGACGACAACAGCAGCAGCTCAGGTGACCTCATTAGATACTATCAGGGGTGTCCAAACTCGGGCTGCATACCGACAAGTCAAAGTATACTGGGGCCATTTTGATATTATTTTACTTTGTTAAAAAATGCCGAAAACAGACATTACATATAGACAAGATTACATCACAGGTGTCAAACTCAAGGCCCAGGGGCCACATGGTTTTAAGTGGCCTGCGAAAGGCCTGAAATAATGTGCGTCAATAAAGCACTTCATCTTTCTTACTAAGCATACTCGTTCTTTCAATTTTGACGGAAAAACTGCATGTACTGCTTACCATTTCATGTCTTTTAAACTTGAGAATTATCTGTCCATTCAAAAACAATTACACTAAAACAGGGGTGTCCAAATTGCCTCTCGCAGCCGCAGTTTTGTTGGCCCGCAGCATATTGTTGGAGAAAAAAATCATTAGGAATGTAAAAAAGACAAAACATTTGTAATGAGAAAAAAATCAGACATTTTGACACTGTGTTCAAATTTTTTCCACAAAGGGTCACATACTGATATTACAATTAGTCACTTTGACACATAGCTGATACTAAGTTTGAATATAAAATGTCTTTTTGTAGCATCTTACATAATAAATAAAAATATCAACATGTCCCCCCACTCATCACATAGCGTCTTTTTGCTCTTTTTCTTCCATTTTTAATGCTTTTTCCCCCGACACGTTGCAGGCCACACTTTGGACACCTGTGCATTCACTATGTTATGCTCCTATAATGGCTCCTGTCTCCTGCAGAAGGAAACTCGCGCTGTCAGACGCCCGTCAAGATGAAGCTTATCGCCGAGACGCTGGAGTGGAGCGGCGCCGAGGCCTCGCTGTTCCGCGTCCTCATCGGCACGTATTACGACAACTACTGCGCCATCGCGCGCCTCATCAGCACCAAGAGCTGCCGACAGGTAAGCGCCCGCCTCCTCGCGGCATTGACACTCGCAGCGCGGTCACGCTTGTCCACACGGCGCAGGTGTACGAGTTCCGGGTCAAAGAGTCGAGCATCATCGCCCGCGCCCCGGCCGAAGACGAGGACACGCCCCCCAGGAAGAAGAAGAGGAAGCACCGGCTGTGGGCCACTCACTGCAGGAAGATCCAGCTGAAGAAAGGTCAGCGGTCACATGACACGCCCTCACCACTGACGCATCACACGCTGTCTGTCTGACCCCGCCCCTTCCAGACGGCTCGTCCAATCACGTCTACAACTACCAGCCGTGTGACCACCCGCGCCAACCCTGCGACTCGTCGTGCCCGTGCGTCACCGCTCAGAACTTTTGCGAGAAGTTCTGCCAGTGCAGCTCAGAGTGTAAGTGCCACGCCCCTTTCCCCGCCTCTTAAAGCACTCACGCCTTTTGTTCTCGGGCCGCCCGCAGGTCAGAACCGCTTCCCGGGCTGCCGCTGCAAAGCTCAGTGCAACACCAAGCAGTGTCCGTGCTACTTGGCAGTGAGGGAGTGCGACCCCGACCTCTGCCTCACGTGTGGCGCCGCCGAGCACTGGGACAGCAAGAACGTCTCCTGCAAGAACTGCTCCATCCAGAGGGGCGCCAAAAAGGTGACGCCGACACTCAATCAGGGGTCCAAACTTTTTCCACTCAGGAAACCAAAGCATGCGGGGGCCATTTTGATCATTTTCTATTTTAAAACAAGACAATATTTAGATTAACTTTAGGGCTCTCTTTAAGTTTGGGAAATGTTCAAAAGGGCCTGTAATAAAAGTTTGAATAGTAAAATGTTTGTGCAACAATCAACTTCAGATCTATTGATATAAAGTGTTACTTCATGTACCGTATTTTTCGGACTACAAGTCGCAGTTTTTTTTCATAGTTTGGCCGGGGGTGCGACTTATACTCAGCAGCGACTTATGTGTGAAATTATTAACACATTAGCGTAAAATATCAAATAATATTATTTAGCTCATTCACGTAAGAGACTAGACGTATAAGATTTCATGGGATTTAGCGATTAGGAGTGACAGATTGTTTGGTAAACGTATAGCATGTTCTATATGTTATAGTTATTTGAATGACTCTTACCATAATATGTTACGTTAACATACCAGGCACGTTCTCAGTTGGTTATTTATGCCTCATATAACGTACACTTATTCAGCCTGTTGTTCACTATTCTTTATTTATTTTAAATTGCCTTTCAAATGTCTATTCTTGGTGTTGGGTTTTATCAAATAAATTTCCACAAAAAATGTGACTTATACTCCAGTGCGACTCACATATGTTTTTTTCCTTCTTTATTATGCATTTTTGGCAGGTGCGACTTATACTCCGAAAAATACGGTATATAAAAAAGTTGTATGCCCTTTTTAATCGAATGAAACCCTGTTTTTTATGACAAAAGCACCAAATATGTAATATTTCCCCCAAAAAAATTCAAAGTGAAATATTTGATGTGAAGTAACTGGAGCTTTTACTAGGTCAATCATTCACAACATTGATTTTGATTCATTAGTATTTTCTTGAGCAATGAGTTACAAAAAAAAAATCACACTAAAAGGTTTTGGGGATCCAAAATGGCTCCACTCATGAGTAATAAGTCGTATATGATTATTTTTAACTTTCCACGCTTGAATCTCTACATCAGATCTATCCGTCAGTTTAATAGTTTTAATATATATTATATATATTATATATAAGATAACCTTAGTTTTGATATGGCAAACACAAAAAATATAAAACATGTTCCCCAAAAAATATTTCAAAGTGTAATATTTGATGTGAAGTAATTGAAGCCTTTACTAGGTCAATCATTCACAACATTGATTTTGATTCATTATTTTTTTGAGCAATGACCGGTTTAAAAAACCCCCAAAAAACAACGTACAAAACATGAATTGTATTTCTTTTAGAAAACCTTTGTTTTTATATGACAAAATATGCCTTTTTTCCCCCTAAAAATATTTAAGTGAGATCTGATGTGAAGTAATTGGAGCCTTAAGTCAATAATTCATAACATTGATTTTGATTAATTATTTTTCTATTTTATTGTTTTCCCGTTACAGTACACATTTACCGTATTTTTCGGAGTATAAATCGCTCCGGAGTATAAGTCGCATTGGCCGAAAATGCATAATAAAGAAGGAAAAAAACATATATAAGTCGCACTGGAGTATAAGTCGCATTTTTGGGGGAAATTTATTTGATAAAACCCAACACCAAGAATAGACATATGAAAGGCAATTTAAAATAAATCAAGAATAGTGAACAACAGGCTGAATAAGTGTACGTTATATGAGGCATAAATAACCAACTGAGAACGTGCCTGGTATGTTAATGTAACATATTATGGTAAGAGTCATTCAAATAACATATAGAACATGCTATACGTTTACCAAACAATCTGTCACTCCTAATCGCTAAATCCCATGAAATCTTATACGTCTAGTCTCTTACGTGAATGAGCTAAATAATATTATTTGATATTTTACGGTGAAGTGTTAATAATTTCACACATAAGTCGCTCCTGAGTATAAGTCGCACCCCCGTCCAATCTATGAAAAAAAACAGCGACTTATAGTCCGAAAAATACGGTATTTTAATAATTGTATTTTTAGAATGTGCCACAGGCTGTTAAAAAATGATCTGCGTACTTTGGACACCCTCGGACTAAATCACCTTTAACTGCTGTTAGCTTACTGACTCCGCCCTCTTTCTTCTCCTCAGCACCTGCTGCTCGCTCCGTCCGACGTGGCGGGCTGGGGCATCTTCATCAAGGAGCCGGTCCAGAAGAACGAGTTCATCTCTGAATACTGCGGCGAGGTAGGACGGCACGCAGGAAGTAGACGCTAACGTGCAAATGCTAACGCGCCTCCGTCACCGCCAGATCATCTCTCAGGATGAAGCGGACCGCAGAGGCAAAGTGTACGACAAGTACATGTGCAGCTTCCTCTTCAACCTCAACAACGGTATCCAGTCACATGACGCCGTCCTCCCCGCAACCTTCCAGCTGACATGGTCTCCCACTTTCCTCCCTCAGACTTCGTGGTGGACGCCACGCGTAAAGGCAACAAGATCCGCTTCGCCAACCACTCGGTCAACCCCAACTGTTACGCCAAAGGTAAGAAGACGCTCACCGGCGACAACGTGCTGACTGCCGCTTCTGTCCCTCCGCAGTGATGATGGTGAACGGCGACCACCGCATTGGAATCTTCGCCAAGAGAGCCATTCAGACTGGGGAGGAGCTTTTCTTTGACTACAGGTAACACGCCTTGGTCACGTGACCACACGTGCCAAGGACAAAACAGGTTTTAGTTCCAGGCCCTGAAGGCCAGAAGGAGCGTTCACTAACAATATCTGCCTTTTTAAACCTTCATTTTCGCACCAAATACCGTATTTTTCGGACTATAAGTTGCAGTTTTTTTCATAGTTTGGCCGGGGGTGCGACTTATACTCAGGAGGGACTTATGTGTGAAATTATTAACACATTACTGTAAAATATCAAATAATATTATTTAGCTCATTCACGTAAGAGACTAGACGTATAAGATTTCATGGGATTTAGCGATTAGGAGTGACAGATTGTTTGGTAAACGTATAGTATGTTCTATATGTTATAGTTATTTGAATGACTCTTACCATAATATGTTACGTTAACATACCAGGCACGTTCTCAGTTGGTTATTTATGCCTCATACAACGTACACTTATTCAGCCTGTTGTTCACTATTCTTTATTTATTTTAAATTGCCTTTCAAATGTCTATTCTTGGTGTTGGCTTTTATCAAATACATTTCCCCCAAAAATGCGACTTATGTTTTTTTCCTTCTTAATTATGCATTTTCGGCCGGTGCGACTTATACTCCGAAAAATACGGTATATCACTTCCACCTTTTAGTGTATTCGCTGTTCCTCTCGCCTAAACGCCGCACTGAATGGCAGCAAGGGATGCCAAAACAAGCTCGCAGGTTAGCATCATCTAACTCAGTGTTTTTCAACCACTGTGTCGCAGCACACTAGTGTGCCATGAGATACAGTCTGGTGTGGCGTGGGAGATTATCTAATTTCCCCTACCGTATTTTTCTGAGTATAAGTCGCACCGGCCGAAAATGCATAATAAGGAAGGAAAAAAACATATATAAGTCGCACTGGAGTATAAGTGGCATTTTTTGGGGAAATGTATTTGATAAAAGCCAACACCAAGAATAGACATTTGAAAGGCAATTTAAAATTAATAAAGAATAGTGAACAACAGGCTGAATAAGTGTACGTTATATGAGGCATAAATAACCAACTGAGAACGTGCCTGGTATGTTAACGTAACATATTATGGTAAGAGTCATTCAAATAACTATAACATATAGAACATGCTATACGTTTACCAAACAATCTGTCACTCCTAATCGCTAAATCCCATGAAATCTTATACGTCTAGTCTCTTACGTGAATGAGATAAATAATATTTGATATTTTACGGTAATGTGTTAATAATTTCACACAAGTCGCTCCTCCGGCCAAACTATGAAAAAAACTGCGACTTAGTCGGAAAAATACGGTATTTTGGGTTTTAAAAAAAAATTTTTTGCAAACCAGTAATTATAGTCTGCAAATGTATTGTTGTTGTTGAGTGTCTGTGCTGTCTCGAGCTCGGCAGAGTAACCATGTAATACTCTTCTATATCAGTAGGTGGCAGCCAGTAGCTAATTGCTTTGTAGATGTCGGAAACAGCGGGAGGCAGAGTGCAGGTAAAAAGGTGTCTAATGCTTAAACCAAAAATAAACAAAAGGTGAGTGCCCCTAAGAAAAGGCATTGAAGCTTAGGGAAGGCTATGCAGAACAAAACTAAAACTGAGCTGGCTACAAAGTAAACAAAAACAGAATGCTGGACGACAGCAAAGACTTACTGTGGAGCAAAGACGGCGTCCACAAAGTACATCCGAACATGACATGACAATCAACAATGTCCCCACAAAGAAGGATAAAAACAACTGAAATATTCTTGATTGCTAAAACAAAGTAGATGTGGGAAATATAAGACATGAAACTGCTACAGGAAAATACCAACAAAAGAGAAAAAGCCACTAAAATAGGAGAACAAGACAAGAAGTAAAACACTACACAGGAAACCAGCAAAAAAGTCCAAATAAGTCGGGGTGTGATGTGACAGGTGGTGACAGTACACCTACTTTGAGACAAGAGCTATAGTGATGCATGCTTGGTTATGATTTAAAGTCATATCCAACAATTGCGATGACGACTTTTTACTGTCAACTTAGTTTCGTTTTTTAATGATTCCTGCTGGTGGTGTGCCTCCGCATTTTTTCAACGCAAAAAATGTGCCTTGGCTCAAAAAAGGTTGAAAAATACTGATCTAACTAGCTTACTTGTTGTCACCGCTGTTAGCTCTCCCACCCACAAAGCTGAGGGCGGTCTACTTTGCTGCTCATCTTGTTGGGATGTTTACCATCTCAACACTCTTAGTTCCCAACCAGTTGTGGTTGTAGAGTATTTATTGATAGCCAGCGGGAAGGTATACTTTTGATGTAAACAGGAAGTCTATTACCTTAGCGGGTGTGGCTACAGCAGGCCAGCTACTTTTCAATTGACCAAGTCGAAGGGATCTACCTCATATTTATTTATTTATGAAAGAGACATTTTTGTTAGCAAGTTAAAGGTTTTTTGATGATAATATAAGCAGTTTTTTGATGATAATATAAGCATTTATAACACATATAGATTCCTTTCTTTCATGAAGACAAGAATATAAGTTGGTGTATTACCTGATTGTGATGACTTGCATTGATTGGAATCAGACAGTAGTGATGATAACTTCCACAATTTCAAATGGGGGAGAAAAAAAGTCCTCCTTTCTGTCTAATACCACATGAAAGTGGTTGCTTTTTGACATCTTATTTGTCCAGCTTCCATACTCCTTTGTATACACTTTACAAGAAATATATTGGCGGCAAACTCCGTAGCTTGCTAGCTTGTGCACACCAGCTTTCCGAGACTCTTATTTTGTTAGCGCAGGCAGGATGAAGCAGCGCTTTTATTGTGAAGGTAGGAACTGTGCGGTCGGTCTTCAGAGTTTTGACGGCAAGTGCAGCACGAGAGTCTGTTGAAATAAAAAGTGTTTCTCGCCTTCCTGTCGGTCATTTTTTCCTAATAATGGTCTGACAGCAGCCAGCGTCATCTCACAAGGCCCTCAGGTGCCGTGAATGTCAATCAAGTGACGTCTTGGTGAAGATTGACCGCTAATTTTTAGGTCTGTTTTTTTCTGCCTGGCTGGCGATGGACGTAATGGACACCCCTGGGCTACAGGATAGAGTTGCCAAACAGGAAACATTTTCTGACTTCTTTGCATGCATGTTCTAGAATTGTACACAACATTTTCAATGATTATAATGTTAGTACAATTCTGTGATACATGACGTGTGTCGAATTGTTAAAGTGTAGAAATGTAGTCTTGAGTTTCATCATTTTCTTTTGGGTTTTGAAGTGCTGCACTTCATGCCAATAGAAATGTTACTTTTTTTCTTAAAGGGCACTCAAAAAATTTTTTTACACCAACGCAATCTATACAAATCTGGGAGAGATTTTTGGCTCCGAGCGGAATTTTATCCCACACATTAAAAATAGTACAAATACTTTTCTATCACCTTAAGAACCTAGCCAAAGTCCGCCCGCTTCTCTCTCATGCCAACACAGACGTGCTAATGCTTGCTTTTATTTCCTGTGGTTGAAACTATTGTAATGCTCTCTGGACTTCCCAAAAAGAAGTCTACAATGTTGCAAAAGTCAGTGGGCAGGAGCACATTACACCAGTTTTAAAGTCGCTCCATTGGCTGCCCGTCCGCTTCAGGGTCCATTTGAAGTTGTAGTATTAGTTTTTGAATGTTTTAATGGCTTTGCGCCATCTTACCTACCTGACCTGCTTTTACCGTATAAGACCTCGCCGATTCTCTGGCACCAAACTTCTATCTTTACCAAAAACCAGAACAAAGACCCACGGTGAGGTGGCTTTTAGTGACTATGACCCCCACCCGTGGAACAGCCTGCAGAGGCCGTTGATATTTAAAAAAAAATGTTAGATACCTTTTTTGGTGTTATTTTATTTATTGCAATTATTAATACTATTCTCTCAATGTTGTTTATTAACGTGTTAATGTATTTATTTTTCCATGTTCCATACTACTATTTTTTTTATTAGATGGTGTTAGTTTTAGTTATTTAAAGGTGGCGTTTTTCCTCAAATGTCAATAGTCATGTTTTCTTCTCTTCTTTCCGTGTTGTTTGCCACTTGCCTGTGTTTGAAAAGTGCTTTCTGAATAAAGGTCGCTACGATTGACTCACCACTTCATGTTCATGCACCAGGTACAGTCAAGCGGACGCTCTCAAGTACGTTGGCATCGAGCGGGAGGCGGAGATGGCCTGATGTCTACTTCACCTGTGACGGAGCCTTACACACACACACACACACACACACTTCAGGAGAACAAGACATGTTAGCAACATTTCAGGAACAATCTTTTAGTCTTCTGGAGTGTCTCTTCAGCAAGTTTTGGTCTGAACCCAAAGAACAAGACTTTTCTTTTTTGCTGTGAGATAAATCATCTCCATTCAACTTCAGGGACCAAATTCACCAGCAGACGGCTTCTTTTTTTAAACTGACAACTTGTTCACAGGCTGGCTTGTTTCTAGAAAACCATCTGTATTTTTATGTTCTGATAGTTATGATGCAGCAAACTTTTTTTACTTCTGGTGCTGAAGACTTTCTGAGACTCAGCCAAAAATGTCGTTTAATATTCATCTGCTGTCTTCTTGTCAAAAGGCAAAATGTTCACAACGATAAAGAATTTGATTGACAAAGCTGGCTGTGCCTTCAATCAAATGTGAATCACCTCCATGACGTCACTGCCAGCAATGACTTGTTTGGCCACTAGGGGTGCTAAAGTCGCCATTGTTCTGGCGAGATGAGGTTCTTGAAAAAACCTTTGAAGCATTCTCACAGCGACTTGATGGGATTTCCTGCTGTAACATAAAAGCATCTTTAGTGTCTGCTTGTTGCCAATGTTGACGTTTAGCGCGTCACCTGCAGGTTTGATCACATTCCTGAGGAGTGACGTCACAAGCAGCTGCCAGTGGTGCTTGTGTAATAGATCATGTTTACAAATAAAAAGGTGCTGATTTGGCTTTGTGATTGGCTGACGACGAGGCGAGGAGAGCCAATCAGCAGCAAGCACTCAGGCTCCGCTTTGGACTTTTTTTAATTCTGAGAAAGAAAAAAAAGATACATTTCCCACTCTAGTGGAAGGTGCTGACTTGTTAGTCACAGGGATTTTCTTTGAATAAATTCTACAAAACATCTTCAGTGTCCTACTTTTTGTGTTCTATTACATATTTATTGCTTAAAGAATAAAAAGTGAGAAAACGTTAAAGAAATCTTTCCTTGTTTATTTATCACACATTTAGAAAATGAACCACACTATACAAATGTCCTCCTGCAACATCTCATCTGTACACTCACGTTCGACCCGCTGTGCGAGACGGCGGCGCAGGGAGGGCGGGAACATGCAAAAAAACTTTGGATATGGCTCTCTGATTGGCTGAAGGCTAAACTCGTGACGCTTTCCCTATGGCGAGAGGGCAGAGGGGAGTGTGTCCTCTTAGAATCTGTGCGTTATTTACAACAGGACGAGAAAACGTGCGTTGGTGGGCGGGGCTTCGCTGCTTTTCTCAAAAGGCATTGGGGGGGGGGGGGGGGGTGGTAAGTTTGTCGCTGACAGGAGAGGTCAAAGTTCACCCTCAAGTAGGTTTTCACATGCTCAGCAGCTCACTTAACATGTCCGCGTCCACGTCGGGATCCACACTTTTATTATTACTAAGACGAGGGGGAAATGAAGATACACATAAAATAAAATGGGCGGGGGTGGGGGGGGTTTCAGGCCAGGTAGCTGTACGTGTCCTTCTCGCCATCCACTCTCTCCAGGTACTCCTTCTCTATCAGGATGTCAATGCATTTCTGTCCACAAGAGGGAGACAGCAGAGAAGTGTCAGCTGCGTCAGAAGCTACTCACTGGGAGGGCGTGAAGGCGTCACCTTGATGACGGGGACTCTGGGTTTGAATCGAGACGACAGCTGGTTGAGGACCTCGGCGAGGAGCTGCTGGTGCTTCAGGACCTTCCTCATCTTCATGATCCGCACAATGGCAGCCTGCACACACACACACACACACACACACACACACACATACAGTCATGGCTTTGTTGACAGCCAATGTCTGGATGCTGTGGTCACCTGAATGAGGAGCTTGCGGTCCTCCTCGATGTTCTTGTGAGTCGTCTCCTGCTCTTGTTTCTGCTCCGTCTTCATGGGCACGTTGATGTTGACCCGCAGCTTTTTGCTGCACACAAACGCAGCAGTGAGCCAACGCGGCGGAGAGAAAAAAAAAACGACAGGGAAGTTGGCGGCAAACTTACTTCTTGTATCCGAGGAACAGTTTGATAACGGTGTCCGGTTTGAAGTCCACCTCGTCCACGTTGGCGTTCTCGTCCTCCAGTACCTGGTGGGCGGACGGACAGACGTGCTGAGGTCACATGACTGGTGTCCAAAGAAGTACTCAAAGTTTGATATGGTGCAGTCTAGGAACCGCCCTCTCATTTGCCGTAGTGCCCTAGAAAATTGGCCAACATTTGGGGCAACAACTTGCCGTGACCGCCCTTGACTTTTTACTCGTTAGTGGAGAGGGATACAATGGTCAACGACATGATAACTTGCTGATCAAATTCCAGGCGGTTAGTCATACCGTCTCCTTTCTCCTTTAGAAATGACCGAAACCCCATCATTTGTTAATGCATTTAAGGCAACACGAAGTCAGGCGCATGGGCACTAGCGTCTTTTGGCTTATTTATCATGGCGGACTAACAACGTTAAACTCCAAGGGTATCACCTCGGAGTATACTTAGTCAACAGACCTACATGTCACACTAAGGGTGGCCGTATAAACAACGCCAACACTGTCATAAACATGTGCCATATAGTGAGACTAGGGCTGCAACAACTAATCGATTAAAATCGATTATAAAAATAGTTGGCGATTAATTTAGTCATCGATTCGTTGGATCTATGCTATGTGCAGAGGCCTTTTTTAATTTTTATAAACCTTTATTTATAAACTGCAACATTTACAAACAGCTGAGAAACAACAATAATCAAAATAAGTATGGTGCCAGTATGCTGTTTTTTTCCCAATAAAATACTGTAAAGGATAGAAATGTAGTTGGTCTCTTTTATCCGATTATTAATCGATTAATCGAAGTAATAATCGACAGATTAATCGATTATCAAATTAATCGTTAGTTGCAGCCCTAAGTGAGACCACACTAACCAACAATGACAATTACATTTCAGGGGAATATTTGCACCGCAACACGACATAAACACAACAGAGCACATTCCCAGAATTCCTTGCAGCGCCAACTTTTCCGGGACGCTACAGTCATTTTCCCTCGCTTTCCGCCGTGTGTTTAAGAGCGCACTGCTGTGTTTGGATGGAGACAGGTGTGGACAATATTGGAGACACTTGTCCCCACACTAAAAGTAAACAGCGAAAGAGAAAAACTATATGATGTTGCTTTCATTTTGTTAATAGAACGTCCATCAGCTGCTGTGACAGAGTTAATGAGGTGAGGCTATACTGCTGTACTGAACCACAAGGGGGCGCCGGAGAAGAACACATCTTGTTTATTTGACTTCATCTTCATTAGCCAAACTGCTTTGTGTTTTATTTTGATATCAAAAAGTAAACGGCATGTTTTTTTTTACAATACTTGTGTTTTTTTCATGTCACAAAGGTATTACTCAAAAAAACATTTGACACGTCATTTTGTTGATGTTTTATTGTGTTTGGTAATTCCTGTGTGTCATATTTTTGCTCAAACTCTTAATGGATCTGTCCCGATACAGCATCTACATGTACATAACTTAAAAAATAAATAATTACAAAAAATACTTCCCTCTATCAAAAGGTAAAAATAGAGATAAAGGCATCATGAAATGACAAAAAGCTGACAAGTTTATATTAATAATGAATTTAAAAATTTTTTATATGCATGCATGCTTTGGAGCCCCTGCCTGGAAAGAAAATAACGTTTGCCTTGGTGCCCTAAAATATGAGCCCTCCTTTAAGGCAACACTTGCCTTGACCTTAAAAAGTTCACATTTGAGGCCTGCACATTTACTTTAGAAAAGAGAAATGTTGGATACTTCTCTTGCTGCCTTATTTGTATTTGACTTTATTAAATGTTTGGGTAGCATTTTATTAAACAAAAACAGTTTTTAAAAAGTAATATATAAATGTATCATAGCTGTGTATTCATTTTAGGGAGGAATGTAGTTAATCATAGAACTGTCGCCCAATGTTATTAAAAAAGTATTGATTTTGAATGGAGAATGGCTTCTGAATGTAATGATGTGGTGCACAAAGACTGACAGTCCTAGTGCAGTCTCATAAGGGCTGTGACTCTTTGGGCACCACATGATTCGATTCAATTCTTAGGAGCAACAATTCGATTCACACCGATTCTTGATTTAAAATGTATACTTTTTTTAAAATAACATTGGGTGCCAGTTCTATGATAACCGTATTTTTCGGACTATAAGGCGCACTTAAAATCCTTTCATTTTCACAAAACTCGACAGTGCGCCTTATAACCCGGTGCACCTAATGTACGGAATAATTCTGGTTGTGCTTGCCGACCTCAAAGCTATTTTATTTGGTACATGGTGAAATGATAAGTGTGACCAGTAGATGGCAGTCACACATAAGAGATACGTGGAGACTGCAATATGATGGCAGTCACACATAAGAGATACATGTAGACTGTAATATGACTCAAGTAAACACCAACGTTTTATATGTTCCATTGAAAATATAGAACATTACACACGGCGCTCAAAAATCTATCAAAATGTTTTAGTAGGACTTTGGTAAGCTATGAAGCCACACCGCTTGATGGATTGTGCTGTGCTTCAACATAGGAGTATTATTATGGTGTGTGTATAAGGTAAGACATTATCTGGCGTTTTGTTTTGCAATATTATGCAAAAACAAACTTTTATTTTCTGGTACCTGCTGATCTGTATTTAGGATCTGCATAAGTCCTGAAAAATTGCACACGTCCGCCTTTGTAGTCGATAAGCTTCTTCTTTTTCTCTATCTTCTTGTTATGGGACATTCATCCTCCGCTGTTGCCGTTTCTAATATAAAGTAGTGAAAAGTTCTCACTTATATCTGTCAGTAAAGTCGCCATGAAAGTGCTAAAACATACCGGTGTAGTGAGTTTATATAATCCACCCAAGGAACTGTAGTTATTAGAGAGTTCCGGTCGGACGGTTTTTCACCGGACACATTTCTGACGACGTTGTTTCCGGATGAGGAGATGCTGCTCCGTTATTGATTGAAGTAAAGTCTGAATGTCATTAAAACAGTTAGCGCCATCTTTTGACACTTCTCCCACTCCCGTCCTTGCACGCTACACCGCTACAACAAAGATGACGGGGAGAAGACACTGTCAAAGGTGAGCCACGTAAATAAGATCGCCCACAAAACGGCGCATCCTGAACTTGAAGCGACTGTCAGAAAGCGGCTTGAAGATGATCTGTAAAACATCATCTATGCAACATTTTGACCAAAGAAGCACCATTACATGTTATGTAGACCACAAGGAAGTATTTTCCTTTTAGGAAAAAACTAACAAAAATGACTCCTTTAATGCGCACTATAATCCGGTGCATCTTTTGTATGAAAATAGACCTGAATAGACCCGCTTATCGGCAGTGCGCCTTATAATCCGGTGCGCCCTATGGTCCGGAAAATACGGTAACTACATTCCTCCATAAAATAGACAAACAGCCATGATGCATTTTCATATTACTTAAAAGAAAACTGGTTTTGTTTAATACCATTTTACCCAAACATTGAATAAAGTCAAATACAAATAAGGCAACAAGAGAAGTATTCAACAGTTTTCTTTTCTGAGGTAAATGTACACAGATATGATCATCTACATCAACTATATGATTTGTCTGAGTGGCTGGACAGGACAGACTGAAAAAATATATATATATTTATATTTAGGATTTTTTTGAATAGATTAAGAATAGCTACAAATAAGAATCGGAATTTAATTGAAACTTTTCTTTAACACCCCTATTTTTTCTCCATGTGAGTCAATCACATTGTTTTTCATCAAATTATGGCCTATTTACAAATTACACAATCAATCTTTATGAAAGTCTGCAAAAAGAAGGAATAAAAAAACCCAACTAAATAAAAATAATAAAACATCAACCCAGTGATGTCCAACATGACCTATGAGGGTAGCTGGAGGTCTTCGACTAGGAGAGTCTGCTCCGCATCCTACGGTGGCAACGCATTGATCAGGTTTTTGTTCGACACCTAGATCTACAGCCTCTTCCTTCTCTAAAGTTGCTATGGCGATTAAAGCCTTGTTTACACTGCAGGTAATTTCCCATTTTTCCAATATGAAACCTGTAACACATTTTTCATATCCGACCCAGGCCTCTTTCCTATGTGGAAATAAATGTGATTTATGCGATGTGTCGTCAATGTGAACGCTACTGCACTCAGGTCACATTCATCCGACCAGAACATCTTCAAAAAGCAATAAATGTCATTATTATTCGCCAAAATAAATCGTTGACAACGGAGAAGAAAACATGTAAGAAAATATGTTTTTAGGACCGGGGTTCTTAACTGTTAACCTAAGGGCCTGACTTTTTCAATACAAAGAGGTCAGGGGGCCACTCAAGCAGTTACACTGAATTAGTAATCTTCCTCTTGATTGTAATCATATTCAATAATAATATCTAACCTACTCACAGTTTAGAAGGATAAACCTAAAATAGTTTTAACCTAAAAATAAGTACTCATCAAACATACTGCAAAAGAAGAGATTCATAAAGACTGCTGAAAAATAAATGTACATACAATTACGCAATGCTTAAATGGAAAAATTCTAACTAAATAATAACTACTATATTTTTTTTGTATTTTATTTTAATATATATTTTTCCTAAATAAACTATCAATAAAAATTAAAGTGCAAAATAGAGCTTCACCACTTTTAGTCATATTTTTTGCGCTCAACTTCTCTACGACTTAATCGCCAGACTTTTTCTGTTAGATATTGTCATTACTGCCACAAGTGGTAGAAAAGTGTATTACAACTGAGTACCGCTGCGGCCCATACGGACCACAGCTGAGGAACAGAAATTTTTTTGCCGGCCTTTTAGAGGGTGTTCGTGGCCCTATGGTTAAGAATCACTGTATCACTGTTTGGGACACAGATATGCTCTTTAAGCAGACATCAAAGCAAAATATCCTGTAAAACTGCCAGAGACAAAATACTTGTCCTCTTCTTCTTTTTTTTTTCATCTTCTACATGCCATAATAATATTAACAAATAAGAAAATGTTAACTTTGATTGCACAAAATACCTTGAAAATGCCACAAATGCTCCAGTACTGAAACCGACGAGAGTGGAGGCCATGTTTACATTGCAGTGCATGCGGACATGACGTCATGTCCGCATGCAGGACAGGTTGCATTCACATTAAAATAATTTTTTTTTGTAATGTGAACGGCCACATAAAAATCCGAATTGGACATTCGAACCTGCAGTGTGAACGTAGCTTAAGATGGTTTGGTCAACTGGAAGGCTGCAGCGCCCCCTACCACACCCGCTGGATGAGCGATGTTCTTTATTTCCTTACATTGGAGGAAATTAGGCTGACATTGAACGGTTGTTCTGTAAAATGTCAAGACGTATGCATGGGTTGCTTTTTTAAACTATGTAAGAGAGACTGATCTCCAGTTTGGCCCTGATTGAGACGTCATTGAATGGTGGATGATTGATGAGCCTTTTGTTTGCTTTTGTGTATTGCTGCACCGGTTTTATAGTAAATACCATATTTTTCGGATTATAAATCGCAGTTTTTTTCATAGTTTGGCCGGGGGTTGCGACTTATACTCTGGAGCGACTTATGTGTGAAATTATTAACACATTACCGTAAAATATCAAATAATATTATTTAGCTCATTCACGTAAGAGACTAGACGTATAAGATTTCATGGGATTTAGCGATTAGGAGTGACACGATTGTTTGGTAAACGTATAGCATGTTGTATATGTTATAGTTATTTGAATGACTCTTACCATAATATGTTACGTTAACATACCAGGCACGTTCTCAGTTGGTTATTTATGCCTCATATAACGTACACTTATTCAGCCTGTTGTTCACTATTCTTGATTTATTTTAAATTGCCTTTCAAATGTCTATTCTTGGTGTTGGCTTTTATCAAATACATTTCCCCCAAAAATGCGACTTATACTCCAGTGCGACTTATATATGTTTTTTTCCTTCTTTATTATGCATTTTCGGCCGGTGCGACTTATACTCCGGAGCGATTTATAATCCGAAAAATACGGTATTTGCTTGTGGACTCCGACGACAGCAACATATCCAACTTGAAGTGTAAGAAAACAAAGAAGGAAGTGCTCACCAGCAGTTTGGACTTCAGCAAGATCTGCAGCACCTGGACCAGGATGTCCTGAAAAAACGCGAGGAGGAACGTTAAAGCGTGACGCGGTCATTGGGTGACATGGCGAGTTTGGTGCGCTTACGGTTTTGATCTGCGTGCTGTCGGTCAGCTGCTGGACGGTGTAGCTGTCCTCCGTGTTGTACTGAAGCAAGATGGCCATCTGGAAGGTGGATGCCTGCAGCGTGTACCTGCGTGAGGACGACGCCACTTTAGACGCTGCTGCTGCTGCTGCTCACTTCTGTCAGGAAAAGGAGGGAGCAGGAAGTACCTGTTCTTGAAGCAGTTGGTGACCAGCTCGCCTTTGGACAAGTGGTAGAGCCACGTCAACTTCCTGCCGCTGTGTCTACTGGCGTAGAACGCCGTGAAGCGCTGGTAGCTTCTTTCCAGCTACATGCAAAGGAAGCAGTGAGGTCATGTGACTCGCCTTGTGTGTGTGTGTGTGTGGCAAAAATGTAAAGTTTTGACAGGTAGGCAGAGGAGACGTGCTGTAGGCGACCAGCGCCGCATGAAAGGGCAGACCGGAGAAGAATTCTCACAAGAACTAAAAAATTGCCCTGTCAAATATCAATACATAATTGACAACGGGAGTCATTTTTATTCTTAAAATGAATTACATTTAAAAAATACTAATTTAAAAAACAGGCTCCAGCAAAAACATAACATGGGCGGCGTGTGTCGGTTGGTACTGCAGCCGTGCCTGGAACCCGAGGGTTCCAGGTTCGATTCCCGCTTCCGCCATCTTAGTCACTGCCGTTGTGTCCTTGGGCAAGACACTTTACCCACCTGCTACTAGTGCCACCCACACTGGTTTAAATGTAACTCAAAGATGTAGATAATGGGTTTCACTATGTAAAGCACTTTGAGTCTCTAAAGAAAGCGCTATATAAATATATTTAACTTCACAGCATTTGCCAGGCAGAAAGAAAGGGCTGCTGCTTGAGCAGTGCTTATTTTTTTATCTACTTCACTAATTTAACTATAAGTTGGCATCATACGTGTACATCTTGTATCTGTGTCTGCTGTTGTACATACCAGTGTTTCCCACACATTCATTTATTTGTGGCGGCCCGCCACGAAAGAATTACGTCCGCCACAAATAAAAAATTAAAAAAAAATTTAAAAAATTAAAAAACTTTTTTTTTTTTTTTTTTGTCCTGTCCAGCTTCTCAGGCAAATCATATAGTTGATGTAGATGCCCATGTAGGCTGTTCAGATTTAATTTACAAAAGAGAAGTGTAGGATACTTCTGTTGTTGCCTTATTTGTATTTGACCACTACTGTTTTCTGTTCATTTGTTACTGACTGTGGCAGGACACCTCTGCCTCTGTTTCACTTTATGTTGCTGGTAAATAATATGGTTGTAGTAGTAGGCTAAAGTTAAATTATTTAATATGCACTAATTAAAGGGGCAGAGCTTTAAGAGACATTTTAGCTTTTTTATTTTTATAAGATATATTTTTTGTAAGAACCACAATTAATAAATATATTTCAGTGAATAACTTATTGTTCAAATCTGTATATAAATATGTACATAAAATATTGTAATTATATTGTAAAATGGCATTATATATGGATGGATGGACGTTTAAAAGAAAACTGTTATTAATTAGTAAGTATACATTTTTTGAGCCTTTTTAGAGAAAATCATATCATTGTAGTAGATTATGCAAATTACTCGATGATGTCATGGTGACCACGCCCCTAGCCACGCCCACCGCCACAGGTATCTTGGCAGTTTATCGGAAACACTGCATACGATAAAAAAGGCTGATACAGATACACAACAAAATGGCAAATATCCGCGCCGATAATCAGTCAATGTCTAATGTGTGTGTATGTCTTACCTCAGAGGGCAGAGCAAAGGTGCAGGACTGCTGAAAAGGCCACGAACCTGAACTCAGAACCTGAATACTGAAGTCCACTGAACACGCATCAGACATGGAAAGACACACACACACGTGCGCACACACACATTCATACACGCACACACACACACACATTAGTGGCCCTGGCGAAGTGTGTACTTGTCGGCGCTCGTGGTCACTCACAGTCCAGAGGTTCAGAGTTGGTCAGGTGCTTCTTGAACTGTTCGTTGAGATCTTTGCTCACTCCGATGTCCTGGAACATTCTTTGAAGTTTGGACGTGTACTCGAAGCCGCACGCTTGCTGCAGGAGAGAGTAATGGCTATCAGAAAATGTATTTTCAATCAGGAGTGTTCAAACTTTTTGCTCTGACGGCCGCACACTGTAAATTAAAAGCATGCGGGGCCAATTTATTTATAACCAAAATAAAGATTTTTTTTCCTCCTCTCAAGTTAGCTGTCGGGAACCTGGAAGGGTCTCAATCATAAAATAACTCATGTATTACTATTTTTTTTAATTATTAAACACTTAAATCTCGAGATCAACTTTAGGTCTATCAGTCAATATAAGGTGCCCTTTGTCAAAGAAAATCCTGTTTTTATGGCAAAAGCACAAAATATGCAATATTTTCCCCAAAAAAAGTTTAAAGTGGAATATTGGTTGTGACGTAATGGGAGCCTTAAATAAGTCAATAATTCATAACATTGATTTCAATTTATTATTACTTTTTGAGCAATGACAGTAAAAAAAAAAAAGCCCCACAAAAATTCTCAGGGATCCAAAAGGGCCCCACTCATAAGCGTTAAAAGAAGTCATGCATTATTTTTTTTAACTTCCTACACTTAAATCTCGAGATCAACTTCATATTTGTTGATTATAAGTTTTCATCATTTTATGCTCTTTTTGTCATAGACAACTTAGTTTTTTATATTTTATATGGCAAAAAAAAACATTAGCAAAAAAATATTTCACAGTGGAATTTATGTGAAGTAATGAGTCTTGAATAGGTCAATAAGTCATAACAACATTGATTTTGATTCATTATTATTATTTCTTGAGCAATGACAGTTTTAAATTTAAAAAAACATCCTGCATGGCAGCTTTGAATTATTAGTCAACATTGCAACTTTTTCTCATTATATTTCACCTGTTTGCTCTTTAATTCCACTTTTTAATGTTATTTTGTAATAGTATTATAAAAAAAATTAGCTGCGGGCCGCACTTTAGACACCCTTGCTTTAGATGAATAACAAAATGTCTTCCTGCGGAGGGGGCGGCGAAAAACAGACCTTAAGTTTGGAGATCATGCTGGCCTCGGCATCGTCGCTGGCGCTGTTCTGGTGGACCAAACGCTTGGCGAGCATCTTGGCGTAGAACTTCTGGAAGACGTCCTTGTCCTCGATGTACTTGAACACGACCATCTGCAGAGACACGACACGTTCACAAAGCCCGTCCGAATCAAGATGGCCGCAGTGGCGTCTCACCACTTGGTTGAGTGTGTCCTCTAGCTCCGCCTCCTCTGGGTTTTTGGAGCTGAAAAAAGGGAAGGCGGCAATCAAAAGTGTGAACGTAAGGCAGCGTGACGTCAGCTGACACTCAAACCCCACCTCTTTTTGAGTAGCGAGTCGCAGTATCTTGCGAGCAGCTCGGGCGACTTGCTGGACGACTGCGCCATCCTGGTGACGGCGTTGTTGTTGATAAACCGACCGCACGCCTGACAGGCAGAAAAAGAGTCACCAGGGGGCGCTATTTCAGCGATGGTCGCTCAATGGTCAGCTGACCTTGTCGAGAGCCGCCACAAAGCCAGCGTCGTTGTTGAAGGCGGACATGACCAAGGCGTTGTACTTCTTGTGGACGTCCAGCGTGGTCTGCACGTACACTTTGGGGTCCTAAGACGAGACGGTCGCCATGACGACACACACAAACACGCAGCTCGACTCGTGAAGAAGTGATCTTACATTGAGCGCCGCCTCGCCACATTTCTCGATGGCGGCGAGGCCCTGGTTGTGGATGTGAGTTTCTAGAAGCTTCTTGAGTTCTCCGAGGCCGTCAGTAATGCGTGAGACCAGGTTGTACATGCGGCCCAGGTCTGAGGAGACATCATCTCGTCAGTCAAAAGGCCTCACGAGGCCTCCGACACACTTACCTTCGTTCTTGTCGGCGTCCAGAAGGTTCTGGAACTCAGTGTGGAAGATCTCCAGGTGCTTCTCGATGAGGACCTGCTCGCACTTCCTGGCCAGCTCATCCTGCGTGGACTCGTGGAGATAGACCTGCACGCGCCGCTGCTCCTCCAGCAGGCGAGCCTCCGCCTGGGGTGGACCAGACCACAACGTCAGCCTGGCTCGCACGACAAAATGTGGGCGTGGGCATACCTTCTTCATGTACTCGGTGACCGGGTTCTGCTGCAGGAACTCGGTGCTCTCGCGCGTGTAGAACCGTTCCGTGTCCGTCAGGAACTGGCACTCAAAGTACTCCTTGTAGACGGACAGCGTGGGGCCTTTGGCGAAGGCATCCTCCTCGTTCAAGCCCAGCTCCACTGAAATGGGAAATGGGGACACATTTACCAGATGTCCACGCTACAAAGTACAGCGGAGCCCATTTAGGTCGACGCCCCTTAGGCTGGCCGTCTTAACTCGACATAAGCGGTTGTCGACAAACATTTTCTTGTGACTGTTTTAAAGACGTAAAAATAAAGGATTTATAAAAAAACACGTCGACATAAGTGGTTGCAGACAGATGCATGTTCTTGTGGCTGTGTTCAATGACCACTGTTGAGACTGTTACTGTAATGCCGTTACTTTCGGCGGTAACTAGTAATCCAACGCGTTATTTTTTATATTCAGTAACTCCGTTACCGTTACTACATGATGCGTTAATGCGTTATTTTTTATGTAGTATCGGCTAAAAACTGAGAAGATCTGAGTGTGTTTTATTGGAGCGCTGCGGAAGAGGCGACAAGGAAGAGGCGCGCCGCACGCTGTCTGTGTGTATGTGTGTGTGCGGGAGGGGGCGTGTCTGTGTTTACTAACAAGACATGGCGAAGCCCGAAGCCGAGTTTCTTAACATGGAGATATTCTCACTACTTTTCTTTTGTCGACCACAAAGAAAAGAACATTTTAGTTAAATGTAAGTTGTGTCTTGGATCAAAGATCCTATTTTAGTAATTCAAATCTGCTGAAACAGCTACAAAAGCAACATGTTTCGACAAAGCCCGTAAAGAGAGACACATTTCACCTCCTAAGCAACAGCGGCTGGATTTTAACGAGGCACTGCGCACTGAAGGTACACACACTCTGTCAATTCTCTTATATACTGTTGCTCTTTCATTCTAGACTTCTACAGTGTTTGATTATCACATCCCTCTAAATGTATAGACTATAAAGTTCACAAACATAAAGAGGGATGCTACTGGGCCAGGCCAATCTTTCCTTATCTCTAAACTAAAACCGGGGAAATGTGTAGAGTGTTCTGGGCTTCAGACATGATTTTATTTCAGAATTCTTTGAGAGAAAAAAACACCTGGTTAGGCTTTGTGTATGTAGTGTGTGCCTTTCTTGGTTTACAGCTATGTTGTTATTATGCTGTTTGTTACTTACGTATGTTATGTTGCAGCTATTTAAAATAGTTTTGTAAATTTGTTCTGGCCTGAAACAAATTGGCCCTTTGAAACATATCTTTGTCTTTGTGTGTTGTATGTAGACCACATTGCTTAGCAGAGTTCAGTGATGCAAATGCATGTCAAGTTGATCAACAGATTGTATTATTCTCCAGTGCAATAACAGTACTGAAATGAAGGCTAAAAGGGCATTAAAGGGTGCCTTAAAAAAAATTAAAAAATTAAAATATATAAGTAACTAAATAGTTACTTTTCACAGTAACGCATTACTTTTTGGTGTAAGTAACTGAGTTACTTTTGAAATAAAGTAACTAGTAACTGTAACTAGTAACTGGTTTCAGTAACTAACTCAACACTGTTAATGACATGAGGAAAATGAAAATCAAGGATTTTTTAACAACTCGTGTCAATGTAAGCGGTTGTCGACATAAGCATTTTTTGTAACTGTTTTTGAAGACATAGAAAATAAAGGATTTTTTTTAAAAGACGGCAACATAAGTGGTTGCAGACAACAATTTTCTTGTGACTGTGTTTAATGACATGAGAAAAATAAAGGATTTTTAACAACGCATGTTGTTAAAAATAAGTGGTTGTGGACAAGCATTTTCTTGTGACTGTTTTTAAAGACGTAAAACTAAAGGATTTAATAAAAAATAAAAAAACATGTCAGCATAAGTGGTTGCAGTTTTTAACAACGCATGTCTACATAAGTTATTTCTTGCGATTGTTTTAAAGGCATGAGAAAAATGAAGGATTTTTGAAAAACACGTCAACATACATCCAAACCTGCTCTAAACGAGCCGTGAGGAATTCGAGACGATCGTGACGTATTTTGCCTGAGTTACATCAGCCGATATCGCCATACATTGAGGTTTACGAGTCCGCCATTTTTATTCAGTTGTGGTTCGACGCTGCAGTCAATAAGTTTCTTCTTTTTCTCTATCCTCTTGCTGAAGCCCTAATAACTACACAATGCCTGACGGGGTGGAGGCGTAGTCAAACGGGGTGTGGCCTGGAGGAGCGCTTTAGCATGAAATAAGACCGCCCACAAAACACCACATTCTGAAGAGACGGTCAGAAAGCGGCTTGAGGATGGTCTGTAAAACATAATCCATGCAACATTTTGACCAAAGAACCAACGTTACATGTTATGTAGACCACAAGGAAATGTTTTACAACAAAACATAGTATGACCCTTTTGAATTTTTTGTTATGTGCACCTAGGGCTGGGCAATATGGCCGAAAACTATATCACAATTAGGGATGTCACGGTATGAACATTTCTTATGGTTATTGTGACAAAAATTATCAGTTATCGCGGTATTTTTTTTAAATGTGCTCAAAATTTTAAAAAGCGATACTGAAATATTTTGACCAAGTGTTATCTAAAAAAAAAAAAACATTCAAAATGTACGCATGTACCTCAAGTAGAAAATTGAATGTGCAGATTAAAGCAACACAAGCATTATAAACAAAGTAATATGGCAGAAATAAAATAACAAATAAATTAATTAATTAATGTGAAAATTGTGCAAGATTGCACCTAATGGCCATAACACATAACTGCCCTTTTTGTCCTTACAGATAAAAATAGTGATCATGCATGAGATCTAGTCTTGCATTAAGGGCCGCACGATTATGGACAAAATATTTAAAATTATTTTTTATCAATATTGAAATCCCAATTATTAATCCCTATATTCATTATGTTAGGTAAAGTGTTGGGGTGTGAACACAATGCCATCATGTAATTTGTAATATCTAATAAAAAAAAGCTATAGATAAACATTATCCATTTATTTAAAAACAAATGTTTGTGTTTTTGTTCATTAATAGTATCAACGTGTCAGCTTTTTCTCATTGCATGAGGCCTTTCTCTATTTTTACATTTTGATAGAGAGAAGTATTCTTTAAGTTATGTACATTGACATGTACATGTATGTACGTGTACATGCTGTATCGGGACAGATCTATTAAGAGTTTAAACAGAAACATTTTGTATAGGAATGAACTATACACCATAAAATATTAAAATGCTATGTCACATGGATGGTTTATAAAGTAACAACATTGCAACATTGTGAAATGTAAAAAACATGTAAAAAAAAAAACCAACAACTTTTTGATATCAATATAAAACAAAGCAGTTTCGCTAATGAAGATAAAGTCTAATAAACAAGCTTTGTTCTTCTCCAACAACACCATCTGGTTCAAGGCAACAGTTTGCCCAACAAACAAACAGGAGTGATACCTCTCACAAAACATTATAGCCAGTATTTATGTTATTGGAACACTGACAAAGTTAACAGTTAAATAAAGGATGAGTGAGCATTCTATTAAACAAACTGAAGACTTTATAAACAAGTTGTGGCAACGTTCCCCACATCGCCTGTTGCATGGTAACTCTCAGTCGCAGCAGCTGACGGAAGGACGCGATGTTGTAATGCAACTGCAACATCTGCAACATCATATATTTTTCTCCACATGTCGTCATCTAATAACAGCAGTGCGCTCTTAAATGCACACCGAGACTCCACGGAAGCAGAAACGAGTTAAACGAAGCAATCAGCGCTGTTTCATGGGAGGGAACATCTTCAGACCAAAGCAATAGTGGCAAATGTGTCGGGTTGTGTCCTGCACAAATAAGAATAGAGCGACCAAATTGTCACGAGTCGGGGCCTTGTCATTCCAACCCGAAAGCAGAGCTGAGCAGACCCATCGGTCCTGGAGGGAACGTCTCCTCTGCGCTCCTCGACTAGTCTGGGAGCCGAACCGCAGGAAAGGTGTAACACTCGATAGTTGGTGTTCCTCCCATTGCTCAGTGAATAAGTTAAAGTTAAAGTACCAATGATTGTCACACACACACTAGGTGTGGTGAAATTTGTCCTCTGCATTTGACCCATCCCCTGGTTCACCCCCTGGGAGGTGAGGGGAGCAGTGGGCAGCAGCGGTGCCGCGCCCGGGAATCCTTTTTGATGAATTCTGTTAACTGATTGGCTGTTAGAGTGTCACTTCCAATGCTCAGTGAATACTGTTAACGGATACTGTGACACTTCCTGTTTCCTGGGTTACCAAAGCGCGAGTGACTTCATAAAACAAATCTTGCTTCATAATTTCGGTTTTTAGACCAAAAAATATAAATATATATTGAATATTTTATCGAACGCATTTTATATTGATATCGATAATGTGTCTATCGCAATATATATTGATATCGTTTCATCAGCCCACCCCTATGTGCACCTACACATAAAACTGACATTTCAAAAAAGTTACTCATGTTAAGTATTTGTTTCAATAAAACAACTCAACACATACAGTATTTGGGTTTAACTTTGTCCAACTCTACTTTACGGAAAAAATATCAAGATATATTGTACGTCGATATTCAGCCAAACTATAATGGGATATCGCCCAGTCCTACACTCGAGTTAGCGACAGTGCTAGCACAGTTTAGTGATGTTCTGTGTTTGAGGGCTGCAGTAGGCCTTATGATGGCATTGTGTTTATATGAATGAGTGCATGTTGTTTGAGTGTGAATAAGGAAATTGCGATATCTAAGAGAGTTCATATTGCTCCTAATTATTTTCTGTGCTACTAAAATGTTTCTGTGCTACTAAATTATTTTATTTAGTAGCACCAGCGCTCCTAGTGAAAAAAGCTAAGTGTACATCCCTGCAATGTGGTCTGTAAAAGATGCAAGGCACTCGTTCCCACCGAGATCAGTAATGTGTGAAGTGTATTATATTTATATAGTGCTTTTCTCTAGTGACTCAAAGCGCTTTACATTTTTAAACCAGGGTGGGTGGCACTGGGAGCAGGTGGATAAGGTGTCTTGCCCAAGGACACAACGGCAGTGACTAGGATGGCAGAAGCGGGGATCGGACCTAGAACCCTCAAGTTGCTGGCACGGCCACTCTATCAACCAAGCTATACCGCCCCAATAACACAACCAACTTAGCCGAGCTCACCTTTTAGAGCACAGCTGTAACTTCCTGGCCCTAAACCTGCAGAAAATACTTCTTCTCAGGTTTCTCTGTTTACATTTTCACACTCTGCAGTATTTCGTTAATTTTGCACCTTCATTTCAAGAGGTTATTAATGTGATTTTAGAATTGAGTTTCCATCGAGTGTTTTCCATGCTTGTGTTGAGATGTCCTTTACTTTCTGCCTTGATAGCTGAGGGATTTATAATCAGGAAGTTACATTTTAAATAAAAATGTTTCATTTAATAAAGTTGGTCTTCTGGTCCTTATTTTTGATATGTCATAAAAAATATCAGTAATTATTAGGGATGTCCGATAATGGCTTTTTTGCCGATATCCGATATTGTCCAACTCTTAATTACAGATACCGATATCAACCGATAACGATATATACAGTCGTGGAATTAACACATTATTATGCCTAATTTGGACAACCAGGTATGGTGAAGATAAGGTCCTTTTTTTTTTTTAAATAATAAAATAAAATAAATTAAAAACATTTTCTTGAATAAAAAAGAAAGTAAAACAATATAAAAACAGTTACATAGAAACTAGTAATGAATGAAAATGAGTCAAATTAACTGTTAAAGGTTAGTACTATTAGTGGACCAGCAGCACGCACAATCATGTGTGCTTACGGACTGTATCCCTTGCAGACTGTATGGATATATATTGATATATAATGTAGGAACCAGAATATTAATAACAGAAAGAAACAACCCTTTTGTGTGAATAAGTGTAAATGGGGGAGGGAGTTTTTTTGGGTTGGTGCACTAATTGTAAGTGTATCTTGTTTTTTTAATGTTGATTCAATAATAAAAAAATAATAATAATTAAAAAAAACACGATACCGATAATAAAAAACCGATACCGATAATTTCCGATATTAAATTTTAAAGCTTTTATCGGCCGATATTATCGGACATCTCTAGTAATTATCAATATAAAACACTCATATTCAGCCATATCGTCCAGATCTATGGTTTGTTATTGGGCCCTCACCATATGACTGCACCACGCCACTGATGAGTCTGGTGTTGATGGTCTCGCCGTTCCTCTCTCGCTCTATCAGCTTGAGCACGGCGTTTGTGACCTGGCAGAGAGGCAGCAGCGTGAGTGGAGTTTGCAGGGACCAATCGGACGTTGAGTTTGCGTACAAAAACCCACCTGCTTGTTTAGCGGCCGGAACAAACACTCCCTCCAGGTGACCAGGGCCAGCTGTGGTGGGCAGAAGAGGATGAGTTGACGTGTGGAGCAGAAGACAAAAAAGCGACGCGAGAACGCGTTCTTGTTACCGAGTAGATTTCGTAGATGCCCTTGCGGCCCTCGTCACACTCTCGTCTGACCCAGTGACGGTTGAGGTAGGCACAGATCCCATTGAGGACCTTACTGGAGAAACGGTAATCCTCCCACTGTTGGGTGTAGAACTTGAGCACACATTCATCCATGAGGTCTTCTCCATCCTGCGGGAGGAAAACAACGAAAACTCACAAATTGTGATGAGTCTTGACTAGTGTTGTCCCGATACCAATATTTTGGTACCGGTACAAAAATGATTTCAAAACTTTTCGGTACTTTTCTAAATAAAGGGGACCACCAAAAAATTGCATTATTGGCTTTATTTTAACAAAAAAATTTAGGGTACATTAAACATATGTTTATTATTGCAATTTAGTCCTTAAATAAAATAGTGAACATACTAGACAACGTGTTTTTTATAAGTAAGTAAGCAAACAAAAGCTTCTAATTTAGTTTCTGACGTATGCAGTAACATATTGTGTCATTTATCATTCTATTATTTTGTCAACATTATTAATCTACTTGTTCATTTACTGTTAACATCTGCTTACTTTCTGTTTTAACATGTTCTATCAATACTTCTGTCAAAATGTAATAATCACCTATTCTTCTGTTTGGATACTTTACATTAGTTTTGGATGATACCACACATTTAGGTATCGATCCGATACAAAGTAGTTACAGGATCACACAATGGTCATATTCAAAGTCCTCATGTGTCCAGGGACATATTTCCTGAGTTTACAAACATAATAAAAACGATAGAAGAAAGAAAAAACGAAAGAAGATGTTATGCCAAAAAATATTGACGCTATTGTACTTGGTATCATCACAGTGGATGTCGGGTGTCGATCCACCAATGGCGTTTGTTTACATTTTGATGCCAGTGGGCTACGGTGTGTAGTGAAACATGTTTAGCTATTCTTCATCCTAAAGAGATGATACTTGTAAGAAACTCACTTTGTCGCCATGGAGGCGAGGATTAATGATTTAGAAGTAGCTAAAACGTAGCCACTAGCTAGCTAGCCATGTCTTAAAGCACCTCTTCCTGAGGGCGTTTCAGTGTTATAACTTCACCTTTATCTTTAGTTTTTAAGCCAATATGCGTCCGTTCTCCCTTTTCTGTCTACACACTGTGTCTGCTTGTAAGTACTGCGTGATTGTGCGCTGCCGAACATTCTCGTCTGCTAGTAAAACCAGCAATGACAAGACGTGACGACAACGCGGTACTTTTCAGAGGCGGTAACGTACCGAATATGATTCATTAGTATCGCGGTATTATACGAATACCGGTATACCATACAACCCGAGTCGTGACTTTTTATGAGGTTTTTTAGGAGCATGTTGGCGCACCTTGAGCAGGCTGGTCAGATAGTTCTTCAGGAACTCCTTGAGTCTCTTGTAGAGCTCCAGGCCTACAAATTGGGCTCCACCTGGGGTGGTGGACTTTTTGGAGGGCTTGCTGGGGGGCACAGAGCCCCTGCCCTGGCTGGACTGGTGGACACTGGTGCAATAGTTATATACATGTCTGAGGGCGGATCGTTAAGGAAAAATTGTCTACATAGAAGGCGAGAATCTAATTTAGGTCTAACTTTACGTGGACTGGAGTATCTATGGATGGCTGTGGAAGACTGTGGAGGAAGAAATGAGTTAACAAAAGTACTTGAGAACAAGACATGTTTGGGATACGTGTAGAGTTCCATGTAGCGCGACTTGGCCATGCTCTGCCGCGTGTACACCTGCTGGATGCCGGCCCGCAGGTCGTCCCATATTTGGTCCAGGCCTATCTGTTTCAGTCCGTGGGGGTTCTGGGTCCTGTTGGACGACATGACGTAGGCTCCTGCCCTGCTTTCTCCTCACCAGTCCTCCACTCCTCTCCTCTTTTGATTCAGGTCCGGACTGGCGCTGCTCTCAGAGTGCACGTTCCATCTGGGGAGGGGGGTGGCGGCGATGCTTCAGATGATTGTTGAGGGGATGCAGTCCCGCTGGGTGCGACCAGGTGGCCACACCTCCACCTGTGAGCAAGAGCACTCCTCACCAGATGACCTAAAATGGGCACAAGAAATGTTTGAGTTAAGAAAAGTCTGGAAACGACGGCAGGTGGTTACATAGCCACTAGATACCGGCCGATATGTTTCCAGTGTTTCCCATAAACTGCCAAGATACCTGTGGCGGTGGGGGCGTGGCTTTGGGCGTGGCTGTGGGCGTGGTCACCATGACATCATTTAGTAATTTGCATAATGTACTACAATGATATGATTTTCTCTAAAAAGGCTCAAAAAATGTATACTTCCTAATAATAATAACAGTTTTGTTTTAAACGTCCATCCATCCATCCATTTTACAATATAATTACAACACTTTATGTACATATTTATATACAGATTTGAACAATAAGTTATTCACTGAAATAAATTTATTAATTGTGGTTCTTACAAAAAATATATCTTATAAAATATAAAAGCTAAAATGCCTCTTAAAGCTCTGCCCCTTTAATTAGTGCATACTAAATAATTTAACTTTAGCCTACTACTACAACCATATTATTTACCAGCAACATAAAGTGAAACAGAGGCAGAGGTGTCCTGCCACAGTCAGTAACAAATAAACAGAAAACAGTAGTGGTCAAATACAAATAAGGCAACAAGAGAAATATCCTACACTTCTCATTTGCAAAGTAAATCTGAACAGCCTATATGGGCATCTACATCAACTATATGATTTGCCTGAGAAGCTGGACAGGACAAAAACTAAATAAAATAAAAAATTAAAAATTAAAAAAATTAAAAAATTTTTTTTTTTTTAAATCTATTTGTGGCGGACGTAATTCTTTCGTGGCGGGCCGCAACAAATAAATGAATGTGTGGGAAACACTGGTTTCTTTCGGGGCCTATACCAATTATTAGTAGTCAAGGAAGCCGAAAACCGATATTTGGAGCCGATATTGATTTGCAGTAAAAGTTATTCAAACATGAATAATACACGCCAGTAAACAAATGGACAAAGCTTTAAGTTGTTTTTTTAACATTATTTTTTTAGGAATCGTCGGCCCAGTAGTGACAATGTTTAAAGTGGCACTAATGTTGTGGTTAATTTAGCAGTAAAAAACACCAGGGTATTTCACAAACACCTTTACTACGTGTGTCTGAGGTCAACATCAACATTTGCATTTCAAAATTTGGGAAATCTCCTTGGAAAATTGTTAAAAATATGGGATTTCTCTAAATCATAATAACTTGCCATCTACTCAATTTTATAGCAGTTGATGGATGTATTACATTGTCAGGTTGTGAAGGAACCCTGAAATATTGAAAACCTTTCAATAAAAACAACATTTTTCAAGCTGGCTGACATTTCTTCCTGGATGTTACAGAAAGTATGAGAATGTGTAAGTTGCTGCCTGCTCTTGTCAAGATATTTACGCAAAGTTTGAATTTTGGCAGATATTTTCCGTCGTCTTCATGTTCATCAATCTTTGTCGCGTTATTTGATTCAATGACGGAACATGAAGCTTTCCATCCATCCATTTTCTACCGCTTATCCCTTTTGGGGTCGCGGGGGGTGCTGAAGCCTATCTCAGCATTCGAGCGGAAAGCGGGGTACACCCTGGACAAGTCGCCACCTCATCACAGGGCCAACACAGATAGACAGACAACATTGACACTCACATTCACACACTAGGGACCATTTAGTGTTGCCAATCAGCCTATCCCCAGGTGCATGTCTTTGGGGGTGGGAGGAAGCCGGAGTACCCAGAGAGAACCCATGCAGTCACAGGGAGAACATACAAACTCCACACAGAAAGATCCTGAGCCTGGGATTGAACTCAGGACCTTCGTATTGTGAGGCACATGCACTAACCCCTGTTCCACCGTGCAGCCCTTTAATGAGCTCACGTACGACTGTTACAGTAGCGGGGTAAAAAAAAAAGGCTGGCAAGACGCCACGAAAGTAGGACAAAAACTGGATTTACCAGCAAAAATTTAAGCAGAGGAGCTGTACTGTAGGTCAGTGTTTTTCAACCACTGTGCTAGTGCCGTGAGATACAGTCTGGTGTGCCATGGGAGATTATCTAATTTCACCTATTTGGGTTAAAAATATTTTTGGCAAACCAGTAATTATAGTCTGCAAATGATGTGTTGTTGTTGAGTGTCGGTGCAGTCTACAGCTCGGCAGAGTAACTATGTTATACTCTTTCATATCAATAGGTGGCAGCAGGTAGCTAATTGCTTTGTAGATGTCGGAAACAGCGGGAGGCAGTGTGCAGGTAAAAAGGTGTCTAATGCTTAAACCAAAAATAAACAAAAGGTGAGTGCCCCTAAGAAAAGGCATTGAAGCTTAGGGAAGGCTATGCAGAACAAAACTAAAACTGAACTGGCTACTAAGTAAACAAAAACAGAATGCTGGACGACAGCAAAGACTTACTGTGGAGCAAAGACGACGTCCACAATGTACATCCGAACATGACATGACGATCAACAATGTCCCCACAAAGAAGGATAAAAACAACTGAAATATTCCTGATTGCTAAAACAAAGTAGATGTGGGAAATATCGCTCAAAAGGTAGACATGAGACTTCTACAGGAAAATACCAAAATAAGAGAAAAAAACAACAAAATAGGAGCGCAAGACAAGAACTAAAACACTCCACACAGGAAAACACCAAAAAAGTCAAAATAAGTCAGGGTGTGATGTGACAGGTCATGAAAGTAGACCTACTTTGAGGCAAGAGCTATAGTGATGCATGGTTGGTAATGGTTTAAAGTCATATCCAACAATTGTGACAACGACTTTTTACCGTCAACTGAGTTTTGTTTTTGAATAATTTCTGCTGGTGGTGTGGCTCCGGATTTTTTCAACGGAAAAAATGTGCCTTGGCTCAAAAAAGGTTGAAAAACACTGCTGTAGGTGACCAGCATTGCAAGAAGAAGTGACGCCACGTGAGCGCAGCTGAGCAGACCGGAGAAGAATTCTCACAAGAATTTCAATAAAAGCCCTTTCAGATATCAAAGCATAATGAGGGAAAACTATTGACAATGAGAGTATTTTTTTTCTTAAATCAATAAAAAATGCAAAAAGGCAACTTTTTTCATGGAGGGCTTGTGCCTCTGCGAAGGTTATTACTCTCTACCGGTGTGTCTCGGCTGGTAGAGAGGCCGTGCGAGTAACTTGAGGGTACCAGGTTCGATTCCCGCTTCCGCCATTCTAGTCACTGCTTTTGTGTCCTTGGGCAACACACTTTACCCACCTGCTCTCAGTGCCACTCACACTTGTTTAAATGTAACTTAAATATGTAGATAATGGATTTCACTATGTAAAGCGCTTTGATTCTCGAGAGAAAAAAGCGCTATGTAAATATAATTCACTTCACTCATTATTTATTTTTTAAATACTGATATAATATGTGCTTATTTGGTATCCGCTGATGTAAGTATGTCATAATTGTAAACAAACACAAAAAAAGGCTGATACCGATATACAGGTACATCAAAATGCCAAATATCGGCACCAGTAATCGGCCCGGCCAATAATCAGTCCATCTCTAACAGCAACCTTCCCTCTGCACATTTTTATACAACGTTAAGATACATTTTTGAGCCTAGAAGTGCTGGAGTCCAGCTGTCAGTTACGCAGCTTCATCTGCTGACGTAACTCAGCTAATTGCAGCTTAGTCCACTAAATCGCTTCTACGGCCAGTCAGGGGCCAGCCTCCACAGCACAATCATGCTTGTGAGTCCTCAAGAGTTCCGTCAAACACTTGAGTTCAGTGTGATGGCCGACAATAACTCATGTGGCTGATTGAGCTTCAGATGGTTAATGAACAACACAGCGGAACACAAAACATGTGTAGGCTTTAAAAAAACATTCCCAAGCTAAACTGTTTTTGGTCATTAATCATTGCAGGATAGTTTGAGGAACTCGTCTAAAAGTCATACACCCAGGTTCATGACGGATCAAGTCAATCAAAAACGTATTCTAAGAAGATAAGCAAACACTGTGTTGGCCAACACAGCTAGCTATATTTAGAAGGAGCCATGATGCAGGTCAGCATCGCCATTAGGATTAGTTACCCAGAAGGAGGAAGGACATTGCTGCGCCTACTTCCTGTCACTAATGGCGGGATCGCTCTGCTAAGGTCCGAACTCAGTCTTCTCTGCTCCGGAGGACAACCTGCGTTTCTGCGGCGGTTACCGTGGCAACAACAAGGAGGGGTGGAGGGGTTGCATCTAGAGTAGCCATTGAGATGTAACAGTTGGAATTTTTAGCTGTAGACCTTGTTGAGCAGAGCAGAGCAGAGCATATTTGTCCATTCTTAACATGTACAAGACACATAAGAACTGAAATTACATTTTCGGCACAATCCCGCTAAGAGCAGACATACGTTACAGGGAGACAAGACGGGACCGCCAACGGATCAGCCACTTAGGGCGCTCCTTAAAAGGTGGGAAAAAGGTGACATTGGGAAAGGGGGAAGAGTAAAAAAAATATTAGTCTGAGGCTGGACCCTCAGAGTTCAGACAAAGACAAGGACACAAGAAGGCAAGCGGGAAGGAGGAGGAAGTGGTGAAGGCGTTACCACCCTCACCAAGAGGCAAGACAGAATCATTGTGCTTTTTAATAGCCTGCTTAAAAGGTTGAATTAGGATTAATAAGCAATTCAAGGCCACATTTTAAGAAGGACACATGGCAGGACTTGGATTTGGCGTACTCACCCACAAACACATTATAATGGGTCTGTCTGCGTGGCTTGTCGTACTAACTCTGTACAGTAGATGGCATCATAACACCTTACACAGCAGAGTCACGCATAAAACACCTCTGTTCTTCACTATTGCGAGTGTGTACGTTCTTTTTGAAATCAGCCCACACTTACGTAGAACCAGGGAAATATGTTCTTTAATCAATCGTGCCTGGACCAAGCACGAGCGTCTACCGCTGCACAAAATAAAACCAGGACCTGTCAGTCAATAACTTCACGTTTTGTGTGTTTGAAAATGTGAGATCATGTTGCACATCTCACCAAAAAGATCAGTTTTTCCCACACACAAACACGGACTTTTTTGCGCCATGACCATTTATGCAAATTAGATGACATAATTTAGCGCTGCTCCCCAGCAGCCCAACGCCACAGATGCATTCCTTTCTTGCGGGAAAGACTGAAGGACCTACTGCAAGGAATCACATTTTGGACCGTGCATTTTTATTTCAAATGTAAACTTCTCTTATTATAATGCCCCTCAGCTATCGATGCAGAAAGGAAACGTAAACACAACCATGGTAAACAATTAATCAATGTAAACAAAATTGTAAACAATAAACTCTTAAAATGAAGGTGCAAAAATAAGGAATATGTAAGAAATCTGACTACAGTCCGTTTCAAAACATCCACATAACTTCCATACTGTCAAGGTAACTTTTCCTGTTTTATCCAACAATTTATTCTCACTCTGTAGCACTCATTTTTACTTTGTCTTCTCACTCCGTACAAAGAATCAACTGGGAGACAACAAGATGGCGCAACCAAACTTGATAGTGGATATTGTTACCCGATTGGCTGTTAGCGTGTCACTTCCACTGATCACATCCTGCATTCCTCGTAGGGATGTAACGATAAACGGTAATAATAATAGCGGTAGAACTCGCGACGGTTAGTATGAAAACAAGAGGCATTGATCTCTTTCCCCCTGAAGAAACAACATACACCGATCTTAACTTGTATAAACACATTACTGTCTGAGCAACTAAGATATTCAGTTGTGTACATCGAACCTACAAGTTGTGCTCTCTTAAAACAGAGTGATCGTTTTAAACTCAGAGGAGAAGAGACCGAGGTGTTTTACGGTGCATTCAAGGCCCGCCAGATATAATAAATAACAATTGATTTTTTTGTTATGCATTTTTCATTTTAATAAATCTTAAAGCGCTACAGTACAAAACTATTTAAAACAAACACTATCACATGCAAAATGGTAGATTTTCTAAAAAAATATATATTTTAGGTATTGAAAAAAACTTGCTAAAAAATTTCAGTGTGTATAAGCACTTTTTGAGCACATTCAACAATACCGCGATATTGATAACCGTGATAATTTTGGTCAGCATGATAGGAAACTTTCCTGTCAGTTATACGGCATAGTGGCCGTGCCAGCAACCTTAGGGTTCCTGGTTCGATCCCGCCATCCTAGACTCATCCGTTGTGTCCTTGAGCAAGAAACTTCCACCCATGCTCCTGATGGGTCGTGGTTAGGGCCTTGCATGGCAGCTCCCGCCATCAATGTGTGTGTGAATTAGGGACGTAACGGTAAACAGTATAATGATAAACAGCATTTTAGACAACACTGCTTACTTCCTGGAAACAAAGTCGCAGCAGCACTGGTACATGCGCACTAGTGTCGTTTGACTTAAAAATCATGGCAGACAAACTCCCCAGAATTTGCTCCGGAGATTTACCTTCGGAGTAAACAGAGCCAAGCGCTTGGTTTAACTTCATTTTCCCTCGCTTCATTTCCGTTCAGTCCGGCGTGCGTTTCAGAGCGCACTGCTGTTAGATGGAGACAATGTGGACAATATTCGATTGAGAGGTATCACTCCTGTTTTTTTTGTTGGCCAAACTGTTGCACTGAACCACTAGGAGGTGTTAGAGAAGAACAAAGCTTGTTTATTTGACTTCATCTTCATTAGCCAAGCTGCTTTGTGTTTTATATTGATATCAAAAAGTAAACACAATGGTTTTTTTTTACTTTACTTTTTTTTTAAAGGTATTACTTTAAAAACCATTGATGTGACATAGCATTTTGTTAATGTTTTATTGTGTATAGTTAATTCCTATACGTCATTTCTGCTCAAATTCTTAATGGATCTAAATACAGTAACTTTAAAAAATACCTCCCTCTATCAAAATTTAAAAATAGAGATAAAGGCATCATGTAATGAGAAAATGTTGACATTGATATTATTAATGAACAAAAAAAACAAATACTTGTCTTTAGATGTATGGATAACGTTTATCTATAGCCTTTTCATTAGACATTACAAATGAAATGATGGTATTGCATTCACACCTCACCCCAACACTGCTTTACCTAACAATCAGTAATCATGATTTCAATATTGATAAAAAATTAACTTAATTATTATTTTGGCCACAATTGACAGCCCTATGTATAAGACTTGATCTCATACATGAACACTATCATTATGGATATGGACAAAAAGTGCAGTTACATTTTATGGCTATCAGGTGCCATCTTTCAAAATTCTTACATCAGTTTTTATTTTGGAATGTCCTATGTCCATAAAGTGCTATATGGCACAATTTTCACATTTATTTTAGTTATTTATGTTATGTTTTTTCTGCCATGTTACTTTGTTTATAATGCTTGTGTTGCTTTAATATGCTCATTCAATTTCTACTTGAGGTCCATGAAACCGTGTTTTTTATCTCCAATATTTATTCTACAAAGGAAATCATTTGGAATGTGTTGTGTTTCTGTTAAAACTTGGTTAAAATAGTTCAGTAATAATACTTTTAGAATTTTTTTTAGCACATTTATAAATACTGCAATAATAATAACCGTGATAATTTTGGTCACAATAACCTTGCTAAGAAATGTTCTTACCGTGACATCCCTAGTGTGAATGTGTGTGTGAATGTGGAAATAGTGTCAAAGCGCTTAGAGTACCTTGAAGGTAGAAAAGAGCTGTACAAGTATAACCCATTTACCATATGGTGACATCCCTAGTTCCTCTGTTACAAGAGAGTTGTCTCTTGTTTCATTGAACGCATTTTTTATTGATTAAATTACGTGTATGGTGATCTATACTGATACGCTTTTACCGCCCAGCCCTCTTGGACATGCTAGTAATCGGGTGACAGAGACGGTGTAAACATGAGCATGTTGGTTATGGCACATAAAACTCCTTTAAATAGCAACACTTGTCTGGAAGCCAACACACGGCAATGCTGTTGAGAAACAACTGTTATTTTGTGAAATCATAAGTAACAGACACCTTGCGTAAAATACCAAAAAAGTTTCAGTGACAGAACCAGACTACTAGTGTACAACTCAAAGATGGGATGCTTTTTGGATTATGTCACCTCTCAAAAGGCACAACTACACAACCAGAATGCTGATAATTTCTCACCGTGCGGAGTTGTTCCTACAACTTTTTATGTTTTATGATGCAAACATGAAAAACACAGCAAGACTGAGACTCAGACCTCTCCTGGTCAAAAATGCATATTTCATAGAAGTGTATTTACATTTACGAGGCTAAAACCAGTCTGTGTTTTCTAACTAAGTGTATTGTTTTGCCATTTTGGATTAAAATTCTAAATAATTCTCCTGACAATTACGATGAGGACTAGAGTGCACCTTTCTAGAAGTTGCTTGTTTCTTTACACCAATCTGTCAGAGGTTTTACAGAAAATACACTGTGTTTATGACTTTATTGATAATTCCATCGTATCATATGAAAACTCGATGATTGGTTTCCTCAACGCTAAAGAGACTTCAGACTATACAAAATGCAGCTGCCAGACTTTTGACCGGTGCACCAAGAACAGCCCATATCACCCCCGTTTTATCCAGTCTTCATTGGCTTCCAGTTAAATTCCGCACTTTGTTTAAGATTTTAGTCCTGACATTCCGTGCGTTGCATGGTGAGGCCCCTCAGTACATCACTGACTTGTTATGCCCCTACTCCTCAGGGCGCAGCCTCCGGTCTTCAGGCCAGGGTCTTCTAAAGATCCCAAAAACTTGTTTTAAAACCTGTGCACCCCTGGCATTCCAGGCTATAGCTCCCAGACTCTGGAACAATTTGCACCAGTCCCTCCGTGATCTTGACTGTGTTGAAACTTTTAAGAAACATTTCAAAACTTCTCTTTTTAGTAAAGCTTTTAGTTAATGCTCCTTTTAACTATCATTTTTAATCCACTTTGTATCCTTTTTATGATGTTGCCCCTGTTCTTTTAATTGAATTGTTGTTTTACTTCACCTATGTTTTGTACAGCGCTTTGTGATTTTATCTGTGAAAAGCGCTTTATAAGTAAAATTTACTTACTTGCTTACTCAATATTCATTCATTTTTAATTTATTTCAGGCAATGACATTAAAAAAACTAACTACAAAGTAGACAACACCTAATAATATAAATTAATATAATGCAAAAGGGAATGTACAGCATGTAAAGCATGATGGTCCAGTTTTGCCTGAAAGGGAGTGGGAAGAAGATAATTTATTTAATCCCACCCCCAGTTCTCAATTCAGTGATTAATACATTGAGTTTCGCTGACACTTTGTTTAAGGATTATAATACAAATTTTGTATCATGGTGGCATTACCACAGGTAACAATAATTTGCATCAACAATGTAGGAAGAATGAACATAGCAACAATGGTAATAGACAAAATACCAACAATGGTAATAGACAACATAGCAATAATGGTAAGGGACAACATACCAACAATGGTAATAGACAACATACCAACAATAGTAATAGACAACATAGCAATAATGGTAAGGAAACATTGAGCACATGTTAATAACACTTTGAGACAGAGTACAACAGCAGGTCAAATTAAAGACCATCATCTCTATATTTGAACCAGATCCCATGTTTGTATAATAGTTCAAATCGATTAATAGTTTGGCATTGCTTGTGTTGAAAGTCCAGTTTGTTCCTTAGTTTTACTCCGCATACAGACACACAAAAACATTTACACGTGGTTTGAGCTCTCGGCAATGAGAAACATCCAAAGCCTCTCAAATTATGAGCCTGCACTCGTCTTATAAAAAAAACGTTGTAGATTAGGCGGCAATAATTTGTTAAATGCTTTATATAAGATTATTGATGTATTATAGTTAACAAGATCATCAAATTTGAGCAACTTTGATTGCATAAACAGATTATGAGTATGTTCTAATAAACCAACGTTGTGAATGATCCGCACTGCTCCTTTCTGTAACATGATCAGAGGATTAATTGTGTTGTGGTAAGTATTCCCCCACACTTCAACACAATATGTAAGGTAAGTTATATGATCAGAGGATTAACTGTGTTGTGGTAAGTATTCCTCCACACTTCAACACAATATGTAAAGTATGGCAGTACCAAGGTGCAGTATAGAGTATGGAGGGTATTTTCATTGAGGTTTGATTGATTGATTGAGACTTTTATTAGTAGATTGCACAGTACAGTACATATTCCGTACAGTTGACCACTAAATGGTAACACCTGAATAAGTTTTTCAACTTGTTTGAATCGGGGTCCACGTTAATCAATTCATGGTAAATTCAGAGTAGTCTATAAAATCCACTACACCTCCCTGATACCGAAGTACAACTACTTCCTTAACTTAAATGACCGCCATAACCACAACACCAGGGGGAACGCCACTAACCACGTTAAACCCAGATTCCGATCTAACAAAGGTCTTAACTCATTCTCTTTCTATGCCACACCAATGTGGAATGCGCTCCCAACAGGTGTAAAAGAAAGGGCATCTCTATCCTCCTTCAAAACCGCACTAAAAGTACACCTCCAGGCAACTTCGACCCTAAACGAACACCCTCCCCGGATTGTTAATAATCAACTGTAAATAATCAAATGTAGATACTTTTTCTTATGCTTTCTGATCTCTCTCTCTCTCTCTATGTCCACTACTTGCAGTACGTATCCTACCAAGTCAGACCTACACTGTTTCAATGTCAATTTCTCTGTTCTCAATTGTTGATGACTGAAGTGATGATAACAACCAAACCTAACCCCCCCCACCCCTCCACATCCCACACCCCGGATTGTAAATAATGTAAATAATTCAATGTATATACTCTGATGATTATCTTGTGTGATGACTGTATTATGATGATAGTATATATCTGATAGTATATATCTGTATCATAAATCAATTTAAGTGGACCCCGACTTAAACAAGTTGAAAAACGTATTCGGGTGTTACCATTTAGAGGTCAATTGTACGGAATCTGTACTTCACTGTGCAATCTACTAATAAAAGTTTCAATCAATCAATCAAAGCTCCACTAACCACGTTAAACCCAGATTCCGATCTAACAAAGGTCTTAACTCCTTCTCTTTCTATGCCACACCAATGTGGAATGCGCTCCCAACAGGTGTAAATGAAAGGGTATCTCTATCCTCCTTCAAAACCGCACTAAAAGTACACCTCCAGGCAACTTCAACCCTAAACGAACACCCTCCCCGGATTGTTGATAATCAAATGTAATTAATCAAATGTAGATACTTTTTCTTATCGCTCTCTCTCTCTAAGTCAGACCTACACTGTTCCAATGTACATTTCTCTGATGATGCAATTGTTGATGACTGAAGTGATGATAACAACCAAACCTAACCTCCCCCCACATCCCGGATTGTAAATAATGTCAATAATTCAATGTATATACTCTGATGATTATCTTGTGTGATGACTGTATTATGATGATAGTATATATCTGATAGTATATATCTGTATCATGAATCAATTTATTTATTTATTTATTTCCCACCTCACTCCTACCCACTTCTCTAAAGTGGGCTGGCTCAAGGTGGAGGACAGAGTTAAACAACTTGCACTGAGCCTAGTCTATAAAATCCGCTACACCTCCCTGATACCGAAGTACATGTCAAACTACTTCCTTAACGTAAATGACCGCCATAACCACAACACCAGGGGGTGCTCCACTAACCACGTTAAACCCAGATTCCGAACTAACAAAGGTCTTAACTCATTCTCTTTCTATGCCACATCAATGTGGAATGCGCTCCCAACAGGTATAAAAGAAAGGGCATCTCTATCCTCCTTCAAAACCGCTATAAAAGTTCACCTCCAGGCAGCTACAACCCTAAACTAACACCCTCCCCGGATTGCTAATAATCAAATGTAAACAATCAAATGCAGATTCTTTTTCTTATGCCTTCTGATCTCTCTCTCTCTCTCTCTCTCTCTCTCTATGTCCACTACTTGATGTCCATATCCCCACCCCACCCCCCCTCCACACTCCTGATTGTAAATAATGTAAATAATTCAATGTGATTATCTTGTGTGATGACTGTATTATGATGATAGTATATATGATAGTATATATCTGTATCATGAATCAATTTAAGTGGACCCCGACTTAAACAAGTTGAAAAACTTATTCGGGTGTTACCATTTAGTGGTCAATTGTACGGAATATGTACTTCACTGTGCAACCTACTAATAAAAGTCTCAATCAATCAGTCTCAATTTAAGTTAAGGAAGTAGTTTGACATGTACTTCGGTATCAGGGAGGTGTAGCGGAGTCTATAGACTAGGCTCAGTGCAAGTTGTTTTACTCTGAATTTAAAATGAATTGATTAACGTGGACCCCGACTTAAACAAGTTGAAAAACGTATTCGGGTGTTACCATTTAGTGGTCAATTGTACAGAATATGTACTGTACTATCTACTAATAAAAGTCTCAATCAATCAATCAAAAATAATGGTAAAGTTTGCTTTGTTTATGTAATAGAGAGGCTGGTGGAGATTTTCGTTTTAAAGTTTCTGACATGAGGTTTCCACGATATTGAAGCTCCTTCTTTGCCAAAAGTGCAATAAGGCACAAAAGTATATGAACAATATATTCCACGATCACTAGTGTGCAAGTGTCTTATCTGATCTGAACACCTGTGATATTTTCTGTCAATACCCGGCGATGTACGACTGAGATGATTGACGTTACCTGTGCTCGGCGTGAGTGTTTAAGGTGGATCCACGGGCGTGAGTGTTTCAGGTTGATCCACGGAGTCTTGACACTGCTACGCCATCGTGCTAACTCGCGTTAGCTTCCCGGGGCTAGGTTAGCCGGGTTAGCTCCTCCAAGTGGGGCTATTTCGGCTACCAGACGCTGCGGGACGGGGCTAATATAGGAAGAGGCTCGGCGGAATTGAGCCAAGTGTAGCTGGTAAAAGGTGCGTGGGGGTGTTTTAGTGGCATTCGCCAAGTTCTCCACACTGGGCAGCTTGTGCTTGCGTTAAAATGGCAGCCTAGCTCGATAATGAGTCAGGAAAACAGACCGCTAGCCGTTAGCATTAGCCAGCTAGCTCGCTCTTAGCTCCGGGTGCTTGTCACAAGCGCCCCGTAAGTGCGCGTCGGCTGCTCCCGAAAATGCTCCCTTACCATTTTTCTTCAGGCCGTGACAGTCGCCGTGAGGTCGCCGCGTGTAGGAATGATCGCCCGGGTGTCGACGTCCGCCGCCAGTTGTCGTGCTTGTTCGCTAAAGTGCGAGCGCTCCGTTCGGTTCGCACAAAGATCAGCTCATCAAGCGACGATTCGTGTTGCGTTCACGGAGAGTGGGAAACATGGCGATCTTCGTCACGACGTACGTAAACACACGCAATAGTCCACTCGTGTTGAATGGAATTCATGTTCAATATT